>NC_062194.1:4695027-4710027 GCF_912470025.1 Vespa velutina
TAACGGGTCGTAATGAAAAATTTAACGTATCGATCGTCGAGTATTAATTGGTAATGTGATTCGTTTAACGAGTTATAAAATGGTAAGTTTAACGCGATATTATGTCGTGCAAAGAATATTATAGATACCAAAAGGTCGGATTCGATCGGGATGAAAATATTAAAGGAAATAAAAAAGCAAAAGAAAAAAAAGAAAGAAAAAAAGAGAAAAGATAATGGTAAAGATCCTTCGACGCGAAGAGATCGATCGCCGTATTTGGTGTGGATGACGTTGCGAAACAAGTTAAAACTAGGATGACCAGATTTGAAAATTTAGTCACGATTACATACGCGTGTTTTCTAAAGAAAAGGTCTTGCATATCTCCCTATGTATATATATATATATATATATATATATATATATATATATTTTACACATAATGTTTTTCTATTACAAATGAAGTAAATACAGGTATATGAAATGGTGTCATTCGAATCATTTCCTCGCGTCATTGCTATCGAATTGGAACCATTTCCGTACTTAATAATTTTAATTTAACGCACGATCTATTGTGTCTGGCAAAATGAATTAGGTAGATCAGGCATGTCAAATTTATTTTGGCTCTAGCATTAAACGAGCGTGCTTGTGCCAAATCGATGGCAACACACGTGTTTGCCAAAAATTTAACATATTGCAACAATTTGGTTAGAGAATCGTTCGTTATGCGTTTTGATTTTCCTTTGAAAAATGTCTATCGATTTATTTTCTTAGAATATCGATATCACTAATCGATAATATATCGTTCATCGATGAAAAGAATCAAAACAATTATTTGCACGTGTTCAACGACATTTAAAGGGACTTATAAAGAGTAAAAGTGAAAAAGGAAAAGGAGGAAAAAAAATTAAACTATATCATAAATACTTAATCTATATCGTCTCACCTCACAATTTAATTCCTCCACGATGCTGCCGGGGATCGATCGATCCAAAGATCGATCGCTACCAATGATGCTAAATATCCGAGTTAACGTCGGTTGAATCGAAAATGCACGTCCCTCAGGATTCTCTCGAGGAGTCTCGAGGCATCCTCGGTGCTTCGTAATAACGACGAC
The DNA here is from genome assembly GCF_912470025.1 of Vespa velutina. Taxonomy (NCBI): domain Eukaryota; kingdom Metazoa; phylum Arthropoda; class Insecta; order Hymenoptera; family Vespidae; genus Vespa; species Vespa velutina. Next base: position 4,696,121 of record NC_062194.1, read on the forward strand.
GACGACAACGGTGACGGCGATCTCGCTGGCACGTGATGTGAAACATTGAAACACACCGGTGTATACTGATGGGCGCACAGAGACCACTTGAATAATAACTCGGTTTACGTGGAATTGAATCGGCACACGCGTCACTTTTGTACACTCGATAGAAATCGGACGTTTCTCACTGGGCACATTTATCCCTATGGTTCCTCGGCTTATTCGAAGATAGAATGAGAAAGTATCAGCAACGGCATCAGCAACGGTAGAAGATGAAGAAAAAGAAGACGAAGACGAAGACGAAGATGTAGGGGAACGAGGATGGAGGTCGTTATCTTCGGTCAGCTGTTCCTCTCGGTCCTCCGTTCTTCATGGTCGCGAGCACGTGCTTCGTAGCTCTTAGTGGAGCGCGCGCAACACACGAGAGCGTGGGCTCTTCCGGGTGCTCACGAGTAAGATCGATCGTACGGGGACGCTTAAACGATCGGGTTAGCTCGATCGGCTCGAGGATTCGTCGCAAACGTCTTCGTTGAGGAGGAGAAGCTTTTTCCTTTTTTTGAACGGGGACTAGCACGGCGGACTCGAGCGTCCAGGGTCAACCGGCTGCCGCTCCGGTGCTACGCTGCCGGCACTTTTACCCGTTGTGTACTCTCAAGGACTCGGAGGTGGCTCCTATTCCTTTCTCTTATCCTTTCGCGCGCGCGCCTTTTTTATCCCGCTAACCTTTTTAAGTGCACTTTTAATTCCGCGTCGCGGCCGCGTGTCTCCGCGTGCGCGTGCGCACGCGCGCGCGCGCGCGCTGAACGAACGAATGAACGAATGGGCTTCGAGCTTTTATTATGGGTTATCAGTGATACATATACACGCGGATACGTTTCGTACTATACTAGTAGTCTATTCCTTGCTATTTCTTTCTATCTGCTCTTTTTTTCTCTCTCACGCTTTCTCGTTCTCTTTCTCCCTCCCTTTTATTTTTCTTTTTTCCTTTTCCTTCCTTTCGAATCAATGTCTCGCGCCTGTCGTCTCTTCCGGAGAACTTGCCTCTCCGGAAATGCCAAATGTCTCTTCTACGCCGGCTCTCTTTTACGTGTTCTCTCTCTTTCTCTCTCTCTCTCTCTCTCTCTCTCTCTTTCTTTTTCTTTCTCTCTCTCTCTCTCTCTCTCTTTCTCCCTTTCTCTCTCTCTCTTTCTCTTCGCTTCTCCTTTCTCTTCTGGTTTTGTAATCCCTTTTACGAAACGCTTCTGCGGGCCGACTACTCGTGCGCCGCCCGTACACAAGACGGCGAGTAAAAGCAATGCCTGAGCACCGTAGAAGGTGGAGGAGGTGGAGGAGGAGGTGAAGGAGGAGGAAGAGGAGGAGGAAGATGAAGAGTAGAAAGAACTCTCCTTCGAGGAACGATCTTCTCGACGAAGACGAGGATGACAACGATGACGAGGAGGAGCGTTACCGAAGATATATCGTTGACCTTGAACGTTCACATTTCGAAAGGCTAGCGGCATCGAGCCGGCGAAGCGGTCCTAGCATTTCCATTGCTTTTCCTTTCCTTCTTCGTTCCCTCTTTCTCTCTCCTTCTCTCTCTCTCTCTCTCTCTCTCTCTCTCTTTCTCTTTCTTTTTCTCTCTTTCTCTCTTTCTCTCTCTCTTTCTCTCACGTGCGCGATCTCTCTCTCTCTCTCTCTCTCTCTTTCTTTCTCTCTCTCTCTCTCTCTCTCTCTCTCTGTCTTTTTCTTTCTCTCTCGATCTCGTCGCTCCGTTTCGCGAGCGAGCTCGCAACGTCGTTAATAACCGGATCGCCAGCCGCGTTTCACGACTCAACGAGCCAGAAGCATCGTTACGCAACGCTACTGAGGAGAACGACGACGACGACGACGACGACGACTACGACGACGACGACGATGACGACGATGACAATGTTGACAAGGAAAACGATGACTGCCTTTCTTTCTTCTTTCTCTTCTTATCTTTATCTTCTTTTATATATATATATATATATATATATATATATATATATATATATATTCTCTTAGCAACTTCTTTGATATTTATAAACAGGCCTGAGACAACGCGGAAGATCTTCTGAGCTAAGGCGCGCGCGCGCGCGCACCCGCCCGCCCTCTACCTCGATCGACGATCCGAAAGTGCAAATAAGTAAGAAAGAGATGTAGAGGTAGAGAAAAAGAAAGGAAGATAAATGCAAGGAAGACAGATAGAAAAGGAGAGATAGAATAGGTGAGATTGAGAGGAGAAGAGAGAGGGTGAGAGAGAAAGAAAAAGAGAGATAGCGAAGATCTTCTCGATGATGAAGGATACGTTTCGGGAAGAGAGAAAGAAAAAGAAAGAAGGAGAAAGAGAGAGAGAAAGAGAGTGAGAGAGAGAGAGAGAGAGAAAGAGAGAGAGAGAGAGAGAGAGAGAGAGAGATCCACGAGATCGGATTTTAGCGCTCGGCACTCCGCACGCGCGCCAGCCGAACTCGGCGGTTTCAACTTTTACTTTCAGCTCTTACACAACGCGGCCCGCTCGTTGCGCTCTACGTAAGCGGCAGCCGAGCGTGCACGACGCGACCGTGTTCTCTTGATTCTCGAACTTTGACGGAGCTTCTTCCTCTAACTTCTTTGATTATTACTAAACTTTTGTTTCTTCTCTCTTTCTTTCTTTCTCTCTCTTTCTCTCTCTCTCTCTCTCTCTCTCTCTCCCCCTCTCACTCTCTCTCTATCTCTTTTTCTTTCTCTCTCTTTTTCTCTCTTTCTCGCACTCTCTGTCCGTATATTTATTTGATTTATTTTATTTTTCTTTTATTCGTTCCGATCAATTCAATTCGGCTCTTCTTTTTTTTTTTTTTTTATTATTTTCAATAGTTTTCTTTCTTCCCTTTTCGTTCTGTCTATCTGCCTGTCTCTCTCTCTCTCTCTCTCTCCCTCTCTCTCTCTCGCTCTCTCTCTCTCTCTCTCTTTCTCTCTCTCTCTCGCTCTCTCTCTCTCTCTCTCTCTCTTTCTCTTTTTCTTTCTCTCTTATACCTTCTTTATTTGCAACTTCGTCGAATAATTCCTCTTCCCTCTTTCGAAAAATTTCTAATCGTTTTTCTTGGCTCTCTTCCTCTCACCTTCTCGATATCAAGCGTTACTTTTTTTTTTTCAATGAAAATTTTCGTTCTCCTTCTTCGTTCAACCCTTCTCTTTTTTTAACTTTTTCAATTTATCAAAGATTATCTTTCTACGATTTCTTATCCTTCTCACTTTCGTTCTTATCGTTCTAATAACTTTGTAATCTTTCTTCAAGATCCTCAGACGCTTTTCTGTTCCCTCTCTCGTGTAAATTGTTTCGCCACCACGATCGTACTTTTTCTTTGTAATTATTCTTCTTGAATTTCCTTTCTTATTACCTTCCACCACTAACTTGTTCGGTGTTTCGTTCAATGTTATTTACTTTTCTCCCTTTCTCTTGCCTTCACTTTAATTTTCCAAACTGTTGTAATGTAATACGACGTGGACAGGAATATTATGGAATAAATATATTCTATCTTAATAGAAATATCCCCGAAGAAATTTTATTGAAATTCGTATAATGATTTCACTTCGCGAGTGTCCGTCGCGAAAGATCGTTCGACACGTGCTCCCGTCCACGCGCGCCCATCAACTCCAAAACAACTTTCGCGCGCTCCGAAAAGATCCCTCGAAGATTCGAAGACACGAGAGATCCACCGTGATCTGTTTATATATATCCACGTGATAAGTTGCTTTGAGGATTTTCCCGTAGTATGGAAGACGACGAATATGATGATGAATTAAAAGAATATATCGTTTGTTGAGAAAAAGAGATCAATGCTCCCTCCTTCCGTAAAAAAAAAAAAAAAAAGAGAAAAGAACGAACGATCTTACGAAATATCGCACGTATTGTAAACACTCACACATAGAACGAAGATAGGAAAACACACTTTTCTTTTATAATTCACTAACACGAAGTCACCTGTCGCGAGTTACGATAGTAGGAGGACGACGACACTCGCGTTTGAGCACGCACGAAAAGATGATCGTAGGATGCGTGACGACAGTGACGACGACAACAACAATAACAACGACAATGACGACGACGACGACGACCACGACGACGACGACGACGACGACGATAACGACGACGACGACGACGACGACGACGATGATGACGACGACGACGAAGTTTTCACGCGCGTGATCACTCCCTCTCTCTCTCTCTCTCTCTCTCTCTTTCTTTCTCTTTCCTTCCGTGTGACACACGCGCGCGCGCACGCACTCACTCTCTTTCTTTTTCGCCGGGAGGACTTCTTCAGGGAGAGAGGATCTCTTCCGGTCTCCGCGGTGTGTCTCACTGCTACTCGCTCGGTCGTAACTTTTGCGCAAAGCCGAGACCCTCTCTTGTGCTCTCTACATCTCTCTCTCTCTCTCTCTCTCTCTCTCTCTTTCTCTTTCTCGTGCTCTCTCTCTCTCCCTCTACCAACAGAGCATGGCACCTCTCTCTTTCTCCCTCCCTCTTTCTCTGTCCGCTCGGCTCCTAGGTAAGCGTCGAGAAAGAGAGAGAGGTAGAGAGAGAGAGAGAGAAAGAGAGAGAGAGAAAGAGAGAGAGAGAGAGAAGAAAGAGAGAGAGAGAGAGAGAGAGAGAGAGAAACCGTGTACAGCGCTCGACAGGAGGTGGTGCCCGCTCTGCCACTGCTCCTAGCACTGTTCTTGCTGGTGGTGGTAGTAGTAGCGGCGGTGGTGGTGGTGGTGGAGTTGGTGGTGGTGGAGGTGCTGCTTCTGTTGCCGGCGCTGTTGATGATGGTGGTGGTGGTAACGGCACACGACGCTTATCCAACGAGAATGAACTATCCGTGTTGTGTAGGTACTCGTAGCCCTGTCTCTGTATTCTCTTCACTGTATAATAAGAGCTCCTACGTGTATTGCGCGTTCAAGTGCAAATGTATATGTCCTTATGAGTGTGTGTTTATACGTCTCCGATCTCGCCGTTCGGTGAGATGGTGGTGAAAGAGAAGAGAGGCCAGGTGGGCCCCGTTCGAGCTTAAAGACTGAACCCAGAAAGGGTTGAGGGTCCGAAATGCGCGTCTCTCTCTTGAGAGAACTCCCGACGGAATACTCGACACGCTAGAGAGGCCTCGCGAGCCTCGTGAGTTCGTTTGTAAAGGGAACCATAGTATTGGTTCTTCGTCGAGTGCCATCTCATTCTCTTTCTCGCGAGTTTGAGCGCGAGCGCGCGCGCGCGCGCGCGCTCGAGCTCTCTCATTCCCTCTCTTTTCTATTACTCCCCACCATACTAGTTCACCACCTACCACCACCTTCCTCTCTATACTCTCCCTTTCCCCACCATGTGTTGCTGCTGGTGCCGCTGCTCTCACTATTACATTACAAATAGCTCTCTTGCCTAGGCCTTACTATGTAAGCCGGTACACGCGCGCTTTCGATTGTATGTTCGTTCGTCTGCTAGGATGTATGTGCGTGTATGTGTGTGCGTATGTGTGTGTGTGTGTGTGTGTGTATGTGCGTGTGTGTATACGCGCACGTACGTAAATGTATGTACTGCAGCTACGCTCGCGTACCCGCGGAGGCCGCGTTTTTCGTGCACATGCACGGCCCGATAACGGAGCGCGTGCGTTCTATCTCTTTCTCTTTCCCTCTCTTCCTTTTTTTCTTTCTCTTTCTCTCATTTGCTAGTTACCCAGCTATAACTCGCTCTCTTCGCGCCACGCCACGAGGAAAGATACGGAGGACGCGCGCTCCTCCGCGTGCGTGTTAACCCTCCTCTTCGTCGGACGGACGTGCTCGAATAGAGGCTCTCTTTGTCTCGGCAATAGTGTAATATGCTTGGCTACGACTACTCTCCACGTAATATGTAAGAATCTATTCGGGAACTCTTCCTCGGCTCTCTCTCTCTCTCTCTCTCTCTCTCTCTCTCTCTCTCTCTCTCTCTTTCTATCTATCTCTTTTCATTTCCATCTCCATCTGATAGATTCAATTTCATGTTAAATTTGATAAGAGAAAGAAAGAAAGAAAAAATTGATATTTATTTTTATATATTTTATGTAATTTTTAATAATGTATATTTCTATTATACATTTTTTTTTTTCATATATTTTTTAGCATTTTCATTTTTTATACCTCCTTTTCAATTTTTTATTTATCACATCTTTTTGCTTTCTTTCTAGTAGAATATTTACTGTTAATACGTCGAAAATCTATAAAAACGATTTTAAATCCTTCCTTATGTTAAATTCTTCTAACAGTTCTTAGCGATACGATGGAAGGAACTAGTAGCAATAAACATTTATGTTCTCTCATTCTTTCTTCTTTTTCTATCTTCGTTTCTCCTTCCATTTCCGCTTGCCTCCCTCTATCTTCTGTTCCTCTTGTCTATGGTTTCTCTGCGACTTCCTCTCAACACCTCTTTTACTTGTTTTCTTTCTCTTACTTCTTCAACTTTTTATTATTTTTTTTTTTTTTTGTTTATCCCTATCCAAAAGATCATTCACAATTTATCACCATTAAACAATTTCTGTTTATATTAATATAGTTTCATATTATTTTTTGCGAGCCGTTGATTCATAATTTGAGATATTTCTTACTCTCTTTCTCTCTTCTATTATTATTATTATTATTATTATTATTATTATTATTATTATTATTATTATTATTATTATTATTATTTCTCATTCGACTTCCGTCCTCCTTCCTTCATCTCTTTAATCATCTATCAATCCTTTCTAACTTACTCTTAGTATTTCATCCATTTTTCTCTATCTTTCTCTTTCTTTTTTTGTTATCTTCCGTATTAATCTAATTTTATACTCTTTTCTGTGAGTCTGAATTATGAAAATAAATTTTCTCTCACTCTCTCTCTCTCTCTCTCTTTTTCACTCTCACAGTCTCTCTCTCTCTCTCTCTCACTCTTTCTTTCTCCTTCTCTATCTCTCTTTTTCTATCTTTATTTCTTTTTCCACGACCGTCCGCGTCTCCCTTCGTCTTCTTTTTCTCTCATCCACCATTCCTCTACGACTTCCTCTCTCTTCCCTTTCCCTCTTTCTCCCTCTCCCTCTCTCACCCTTTCCCTCTCTCTCTCTCTCTCTCTCTCTCTCTTCCTCTCCCTCCCACCCTCCCACCTCCCTCCCTCCCTCTCTCTCTCTCTCTCTCTCTCTCTTCCTTTCTTCTCGTTTTCCGTCTGTTAGAACTCGTGGCTGATCCCATCGTCGTCTTTTTCTCCCGCGCACGCTATCGCGAGGTTCTTCGTTCGCTCGCAAACCGCAAGACGAAATGTTTCGTTTCTTCCTTTCTTCCTTTTTCCTCTCTCTTCTTCTTCTTCTTTTTCTTTTTCTTTTTCTTCTACTACTCTCGACTAAGTTACACCGTTCGTTCTCACATCCTTTTCTCCTCCTTCTCCTTCTTCTTCTCTCTCTCTCTCTCTCTCTCTCTCTCTCTCTCTCTGTCTCTGTCTCTCTCTCTGTCTCTTTCTCTGTCTCTCTCTATATCGCGCATGCTTTCTTTCAAAAACATGAGCTCGCAACGACGGCGTAACTCGATCGCGTTTTAGTATACTTATGTATATGCGCAGAAACGACTTAAAAGAGATCATTTTCATCAAAGTGAACAAAATTCTTCATAAACTGCTTCCGCAGATCTGTTACCCATTCTTTCATAAATAAGAAATAATAAATATATATTAATAGTTTTATGTTTTCGTTAATGAGATATCATTAATATATGAATATTTTTATTTCTATGTAGATATGTACGATAAAAATTCATCTTAAGTCGACGTACCTTTGATGAATACGAATCTGCTGTAAAACATAATAAATCGATATTGTATAATAATAATATATGCAAGTAATTAAGAAAATGAATTAAATTTAAATCTTACATTTGAATAAATGAAATTTGTTTTGTAATTTTTTATTTCGTTGTATCGTTACAAAAAGAAAAAGATAATTTACACGTGTCGCTTTAATAATAATCCATTCATATACAATTCTAATTTCATAATTGTTTCCTGTAATCATTTGAATTGCAAATGTATACGTAGATAAAAAAAAGAAAAATGTCCTGCTCCGAGCATTAATGAGATTTCTATTGGAGGGATCTCGAAATTCTTGGCGATTGTTTCTAATAGCACAGAATCGGCGCCGTTCCAGTTTTCTTTACCCCCGCGCGAACGACAAAACGATCGAGATCTACGAAAAGGATCAATGACCCCGTTTGGCGAAGGATGGATCACCGACGGACGACTCGTGGATGCGTTCAATTCCGTTCACCACGGATTCAAGAGAGCCACGGCTATCCGCATATATTTGCGAATTATGCCAACGGTGTCTATACTTAGGAACGGTAGACGAATTTCGTTTGCGAGAAGCCGCCAATTGAAAGGAGGTCGAGAAACAGCTGATAGGGTAATGCAACGCTTAAGATTTACTGTCACGTGGCGAGTCATTCGGTGTGAAATTACCTTAAAATTTTAGACGATGTGAAAAGAGAAAACTTGGAATAATTAGACCTTTCTATACTTCATTAAATTGTTATATACGTTAATGGCAAATTGTAAAGAGTATAGACGTGATTTAAATTAAAGTTAACGATAAAAAAAAGAAAGAAAAAGAAATGATAATCAATCGATTTAACCACCTTTCTCACGGATTCTTTGATATTATGTAATGTACAATAATAGCAACAATAACGAAGAAGGTAGATTTACAGGCACATTATTAATAATGTCGTTCAGATCTCAATCTTAATTCTTCTTTCTTTGCAAAACATCGATAAATTTTCTTTAACAAATCAATCATTTCTTCTCAATGGTGATTGAACTAACTAATGCCCATGAAAAATGTCAACTTTTCTATACTAATAATTTAATCGTCGATCGATGAGAAATCGGTGACCTTTAACGAAGGAAGAACCAACTACTCAGGGAGAAACAAATATTATTCGTGTTACACTCCTTCGAAAGAGCATTGCTATTCCTTGATCGCTCGAAATGCTTTGATTTTCGTCCTCGAGAAACGGAAAAAAGAAGTTTAGTAATACCGATGATATATATACATATATTTAATGACCTCGTGTGCAGCTTCCTGGAAAATCGGAGGCATTCTCGCGAGACGGTAAAAGGATATCGATCAAACGATCACGTGGAATTAATCCGTTCGATTTTCCTGATTTATGTTAGCGAACGAGAGAAGGAAAGAGAGAGAGAGAGAGAGATAGAGAGAGAGAGAGAGAGAGAGAGAGAGAGAGAAAGACGGAAATAGAAAGAAAAAGGAAAATTTATTTTCATGGATCTAGTTCACTAAAAGAAAAAAGGATTAGATAAGTACGTAACAACGTAATTCAAAGTGATAAGGAATGTAACAAAACAAGAATAAGAACGAACTTATAAACTAAGTTAAAAAAGATAAAAAATAAAAGAGAAAAAGAGAGAGAGAGAGAGAGAGAGAGAGAGAAGAAATAAAAATAAGGAAAGTATAGAATCCGATATAAATGTGAAAGGATAAACGAATGAAAGAGATAAAGATTGTTATATAGTTTATAGTTATATATTAACAATAATACATACATGCATTATAAAAAACAAAAAGTATATAGGTAGTATTAAAAAGAAAATTATCTATATATATACATATATATATCATAGATATGAACAGAGTGTTATGACTAATATCCAAAGTGTACAAATAAAACTACGACATAAGGAAAGAAGAAAGAGAAGGAAGGAAAGTATCGAGCTATCTATTGCGTTCGCGATACTGTTTATTTATTTATGGTGCGGTCTAAATTAAAAGCGCGCCGAGAAGGCCAAGCAACTTGCGTAATCGCTGCAGGGTACAGCATGCTGCTGTTTATCATTACTCGCGAAAGAGTGGAGAGGAGATAAATAGATAGAGATAGAAAGAGAAAAAGAGATAGATAGATAGAGAGAGAGAGAGAGAGAGAGAGAGAGAAAGAGAGAGGGAAGAGAGAAAGAGAGGGGTGAAAGAGAGAGAGAGAGAGAGAGAGAGAGAAAGAGGGATATCGCAAGGTCCTCTTCTGTTGCCTTGCGTCGCACACCGTACGTGCAATTAAAGTGTATTGTATTTTTATTTTTGCATTCTCCGCACGATCGGTCTCTCGCAAATCGTTTGACTTCTCGTTTCTTTCGACTTATCACGAGACAGCTAAATATTCATATCGAATAAACGCGCGACAAATAAATGGTATAATATAATAAATATATATATATATATATATATATATATATGTAGATTTTTAAATATAAGTATATAAATATAATAAAGTTTCTCTAAAATAAGCCAACATTATGCAATGTTTTATATTTAAGAACGTCTTATAAATTTCTTACATTCAAGTATCTACGCGTTATATAATCAGAATTAATTTATGGACAGAAATACAGAAATATATTTTTAAATTGTTTTATTAAATATCTCACCTTGTATTATTATCATTATCGTCATCATCATTATTATTATCATCATCATCTATTACTCGGACGAAACTTCTTTACCCTTGAAAATCTTTCGCATCTCATACTGTACATACATATATACATATATACATACATACATACATACATACATACATACATACATACGTATATATATGCGAGGAGCTCAGAAAGAGAGGAAAAAAAAAAAAGAGAGCGCAAGAGAAAGAAGGGGGATTTCGTTGTTCTCCGGAATCGTGGAACCACCTTAGAGTTTTTTTCTTTTTCTTTTCACCCTTCGCTCCTTTCTTCTCCCTTTCTCTCTCTCCCCCCTTTTCCCTTTTATTCTTTCTCCAGTGAGCGTTCAACGTCTCTCTGCTTCGTCGTCGTCGTCGTTCGTCGTCGTCGTCGTCGTCGTCGTCGTCGTCGTCGTCGTTGTCGTCCCACGAGAACGAGAGAGTGAATGAGAGAAAGAAAGAAAGAGAAAGAAAGAAAGAAAGAAAGAAGAAGGGAGAGAGAGAGAGAGGGATAGAGAGAGAGAGAGAGAGAGAGAAAAAGAAGCGTTCGTCGACGATCGTACTTGCACCTTTCTCACAAGGCGACGCGAGAAGCCTAGCTATCCCTTCCTTCCACCGAGAATCCCTTTCACTCGAATCTCTTAGAGGGCAGGAGAAGGAAGCGAGAGAGAGAGAGAGAGAGAGAGAGAGAGGGAGAAAGAGTGAGACACTGAGATCCAGTTTGACCGTATAGGTTAGATCCTCGTTGGACTCTTCGCGTATATTTCGAGGTGGTTCGTTTTATTGCGAATCCGGTTTGCTCCCCGTGACGAGAGTGGAGAAAGAGCAGGAGTACAGCGAGAGGAACGAACAGAAAGAAAGAAAGGAAGAAAGAAAAAGAGAGAGAGAGAGAGAGAGAAAGAGAGAAGGGCGGAAGGGGGAAGGGAGAGGGAGAAGAAGAGAGAAAAGAAAGAGTAGAATGGTAAGAGGGAAAGACGTATTGAAAGAAAGGGCAAAGAGTGCGAGTGAGAGATAACGTGGGACTGCTTAACAGAGAGAAAGAGATAGAGATAGAGACGGGAAGTCGACGAAGAAGGTTGTTGAGGATGAGGAGGAGGAAGAGGAGGGATCTTTCTTCCGTCGTTCCGCCAACAACAAACACTCGCTCCCTCGTTTCCCTTTCTCTCGATCGGCTCGTTGCCATTGCCGTTGCCATTGCCGTTGCTCCTCTCCTCACTTCACCGCTTTGCCGGAGCAGTTGCAATTGCATTTGCTATTACTCGTTCCTACGATTGAAATTGCTTTGGCTGTTAGAACTTAGACGAAAGTGACGAAGTTGGTGGTGGTGGCCACTTTCAAGGTTACAAACTTCCTTTGCATATCGTTTATGTGTATAACACATATATATATATGTTATTTAAACGCACAAGTATACCTTGTGTTAGCTAAATATTATTAATATTGTTTTCATACATATAGTCTTTTTGTATTTCTTCAATATCATTCCAATGCAATCGCACTAATCTCACGTTTATCTTAGATTTCCTCGTTCTTGTAACATCTCGATCTAATGTAAAAGATTGTTCTTACGCGGGAATTTGCTTACTCGTCCTCGACGAGTTCTGAGAGTTTATAGAAAAGAAAAAAAAAAAAAAAAAAAAAGAGAAGAAAAAAAAAAAAGGAAGAAAAAGGAAAAGGAAAACAAAACAAAACAAAACAAAAAACAAAGCAAAGAAAAGAATCTCTGCGAGAGAGAGAACTATCGTTTCGAAAAATGACGTTTCCTTTTACAAGTTGGATTTACGTAATTACATCTCTTTTGTCTTCCTACGTATAAACTGCCGTGACGACTAAGACTTCTTTTTGCGTCAATTATCGCGCTTATCATTACATTACGAACGCCTTGCGCATAAGTTACTTTTAATTATCCATTCGTTCGGCAACGTAATGAGAGAGAAAGAAAGGGAAAGGAAACAGGGTCATCCTATATAAGAAACAAGTATTTATATATATATATATACACCCACACACACACACACACTTACATATATATATATATATATATTTTGAGCAATTTAGAGATTTTTACAATTAGATATACTATTAATATGTTTCTAATTTCGTTATTTTCATTTTATTTTATTATTCGAGTTATTTATTTCCAATAAGTCATGGTACAATATTTAAGGAAAAATAATTGCATTTACAAGGATAATATAAGTGTTTGTTATTTATTTATACTAATGTTACATATATCATAATATTATATTTGACATAATCATGCATATACATACGTATGTATATAAGCCGATAGTTTTGCGAAAGCATAAGAATAAATCATTATATATATATATATATATATATATATATATATATATATATATCGACTATTATAAATTTGTCGTGGAAACGGGAAGAAGAAGAAGAAGAGAAATATTTCTTTATTGATTGAGATTACCGGAGCTTCTTATTTTCGAAATGAATTCTTTCCCAGACGCAACATGACGAAAATCTTTCCAACTCTCATTCGCATTGGCTCATCTGCCAATGCATTTATGCACTTATTTGCGTACCTCATAAAATGTCAGCATGCCACGCTCGTTAGCGAGCTCACGAAGCCTAGCCTTTCGGCTGACAACGGAAAGCTTTTTCTCCTTCTAACGAACAATTGAAATCGATTTTCACATTGGATAATAATATTATCTATGTACATGTCCATGTACATATACATAATATTTTTATATTCAATAATTATTTTTATATAATTCACATGTAATCGTGTATACATTTCATTCTAACTCTATCCTTTTCTTGTCTTTTTCGTTTTTCTTCCCTCTTTTTTGTTTCTTCATTCCTTTTCTTCTTTTTTCTCTTTTTTCTCTTTTTTTCTTTCTTTTTTTTTTTTTTTCTTTCTTTCTTTTTTTCGAACTCTACAAATTATTTTCAAATGCGTTTTATCGCAGTGAGAAAATCATAAAAAACGATAAAACCGAAGCGTTATTAGTTATTATATTGTTCGACGTTTACGCGAATGATTCTCGACCGAATCGTAGGAGTCCATTCGAACGCTCGCGAACGTACTCTCGTTAATGGAAGAAAATGCGATTGCCGCTATCATCGCGCAAGAGAACGAAGTAATAGAGTGTAGTAATAGCTCACGGGCTGATGTCATGCGGTAACCTTCTACTTTGCACGTACGGTGTGCCACGAAGAAACACGCGAGTACTATACTTGTGAAAAAAGAAGAAAGAAAATGATGGAGAAAGACGGAACATATATCTCTTGCTCTCTTTATTTTCTTACGTTGAGCTATTAAGAGGGGGAAGGGTGGATGGGGAGGGAGGCGGGGAGGGGGGGGGGAGGGGGAGAAAAAGAAAAAAAGAAAAAAGAAAAATAAATAAATAACTTCTATTAAATTCCGAGTATATAGATAATAGTTATCTAAAGAATTTGTACTTTTGTACGATCGTTTATATAATATATTAAACATTCTTCGTTTA
>NC_062194.1:4715027-4720027 GCF_912470025.1 Vespa velutina
TCTTACTTCTTATTTCTATTCCTACTCGTCTGTCTGTTTTAAACATTTTTACTTAAATGCTCGACTTTTCCCGACGGATTGGCACCGTTTAAACTGCGTCTTTCGTTTCGCATAAGACAACAATCTTCACGTCGTAAACATTTAATTCTAATTCGAATAAATTCTTTAAGATATTAAAAGTTTATAATATTCATTGAAAAACGTATCGACCCATATTATATCCTTACTTACGCGTATTTTATGTGGATAAATAAATGGAGAGGCCATAAAAGAAGAGATGGCATGCGAACTTACGAAATTTTGTTTTCCTTTTGAATATCTGTGTTTCTTAAAATTGCGAAAGGATATTAAAAAAAAAAAAAAAAAAAAAAAAAAAAAAGAAAAAAAAAAAGAAAATGAAGTAGAGAAGAAGAGGAAACGAAAAAAAAAAAATCGACGTGTCGTATAAAAACAGTAAAAGTTAAAAAACTAAAAAAGTTAAAAAGTTAAAACTACGATCTTAGTAATGATATATCGTTTTTATCTTTTTCCTTTTTTTTTTTTTCTTTTCCTTCTTCCTTCCTTCCTTTCTTTCTTTTTTTTTTGCCGGTGTAATATCGTTTTGGATGAAAAAAAAAAAAAAAAAAAAACAAAAACAAAAAAAAAAAGAAAAAAAAATACTGAAACTCTAGTTAATTCAATAAATAAAACAAACAAATTAATTTTCATCTATTCAGAAATTCAAAGTACCTTCAAGTTCATACCCCTATAAAGGGATATTATTCAAAGAATACATACGCAGATCATTTTTCTTATATCATTGTATATGTATGAACAAATTCGCTACGACTCGAAGGAAGGAATTGAGCGTTCGCGTGTATCTAATTCTTTCTCGCTTATCTCGGCACGAGTTAGTCGGGCACATCGTGTGCATGCTTTCTTTCTAACCGCGCTATCGTCTTGCATTTCCATACGAGATATCTCTTTCTATCTATTTCTCCTTACATTTCTTCTTTCATGCAACGACGTTGTCACACTTTTGATTTGATAAACAACCATGAGAACGAGACGTCTTAGAGAAAGATGGATGGCTAATAAATGACAAAAGTGGAACGAGAGAGGAAAGTGCAACGTAATCAAATGTTTAAGAGATAGAAAGACAAAGAGAGAAAGAGAGAGAGAGAGCAAGAGCGAGAGAGAGAGAGAGAGAGGGAAAGAAGAAAAAGACTTATACATTTAAAATGCTATAAGGAAATAGAAATGAATACATAAAAAAGATACGAGTATGAATGAAGAGTAAAAAAGTGTAATAAAATATATTTCAAATATCACGAGTATGTTCGTATTTTTAAATCGAAAAAAGGAAACAAATAAAATGAAAGGAAATTTAAATAAATACCTACCATATAAATATAAATATAAATATAAATATAAATATATCGTAAGGGATCATATAAATAAAACAGAGAGTGTTCTCGTGAGTGCAAACAATACGTAATTAAATTAACAATAGAAATGGGAGAAGAGAAAAAAGAAAAGAGAGAAACGAGAGAGTAGTACGTGGCGGAGTGAAAGAATACGTGTGTGTCAGAAAGGGAAAGAGAGAAAAAAGAGAGAGAAAAAAAGAGAGAGAAAGAGAGAGAGAGAGAGAGAGAGAGAGAGAGCGAAAGAAAGAGAGAGATAGTGAGAGAGGGAAAAACAGTGAGGGAGAAAGGAAAGGCTTCGCTTTTAAAATTCCTCTCATTCACGCTGTCGGAGCCTTTAGAAAGCCTCGCCCGTTGCGTACGCGAACGGGAAGAAGGGCTTTATCGTGCGGAGAACCGAGAAAGGAGGCTTTACCGGCGCTTTGTCGATGAGAGAAAAAGAGAGATAAAGAGAGATAGATAGACAGAGAGACAGAGAGAGAGAGAGAGAGAGAGAGAGAGAGAGAGAGATAGATAGAAAATGAGAGAGAATACGAGAAAGGAAGCTATCGAGAGTAAAAGAGAGATAGAGGGATGACGTACGCGCACGCTCTGATAAGACCTTATCGTGTGAAAGCACCGTGGCCTACTTACACACGCTCTACGCACTTATACGCTTCTCACTCTCTCTCTCTCTCTCTCTCTCTCTCTTCTCTCTCTCTTCTCTCTCTCTTCTCTCTCTCTCTCTCTCTCTCTATCTATCTATCTATCTATCTATCTATCTCTCTTCCTAACGCTTCAAACGAACGCACTTGGTCTCGCGCGTGCATGTCTACGAGAAGGTGTTCGTGTCCTCTTTGCGATGGAGACGATGGTTAGATATAATTCTTGGAAAAGTCTTGAGCAACAAATTCTATTTTTACTAAATGTTTTATTTATTATTTTATATTTTTCTTCCTTCTTTCTCGCTTCTTTATTTTCTTTCTTCTTTTTTCTTTTTTCTTTTTCTTTTTTTGCTTGTTTTGCTTTTCCCTTTTTTCTTCTTTTTAATCTTAATTTTTAACGATATTACATCGTATCTTTGATGAGTATACGATTTCTAAGTCTAATCTCGAAGTGCTTTGTATCAGATATAATTATAAATTGAAATAATTATGGGTAATAATTGGGATATATAATTTGATGATTATAACGTAATATAAGAGATTTGTGTGTTGTAATAGTGGAATATTGGATCGTAACAACGTTATGTTTAATTTCAACCCTCGTGTAGAAATAGATCTTGTTTTCTTTTTTCTTTTTTTTTTTTTAATTTATTTATTTATTTATTTATTTATTTATTTATTTATTTATTTATTTATTTTTCGTAGGGTCGAGAGAGATACACGAAGAGGAATGCTTACAACGAGAGGGAGCGTATTGTGGAAAAGTTCGATGGATTATTACGAAATTAGGTCGGCAAAAAATCGAAATGATTCTTCGTATTCTCTTTGGAAACGTTGTTTCGTTCACGAAGAAGATGATACTTAATTGCGTCGTGTTTTATCGAGAAGTTCGAGAATAGATCGAGAAAAGAGAAGGTGAGGGTCATATCGTAAAGGGGGTTGCGAGTTAGAGAAAGTTTTATCGTCTTCTCTCTTTCTCTTTTTATATATATATATATATATATATATATTTTTTTTTTTTTTTTTTTTTTTTTTTTTTTAATATAAAATACTCTTTCCCTCCTGAAATTTATAAAGAAATTTAAGTTTGCGTCTATTCTTTTAACTTTCAATATTCGTTCACATTTGTTTACTTGATTAGAAATTTTTCTTTTTATAAAAAAAACTTTTAAGTTCAAATCATAAAAAAAGTTTTTCTTATAAAACATATTGGATTGCGTTAAATTAAATATTATTGTTTGTTAAATCGTCAAATGTTAATATTCCGAGTTATTTCTTATTCGTATTTCTTTATCTTTATGTTTATATGATCCTCTCTCTCTCTCTCTCTCTCTCTCTCTCTCTATCTCTCACTTTCTTCCTCTTTCTTTTTTTCATAGTTATGACATAATAAATATACATTTTCTCTTTTTCTTTCTCTCTTTCTCTTTCCCTCTCTCTCTCTCTCTCTCTCTTTCCCTCAATATCTATCTCCAACTCTTTCTCTTTTAACGATAGGCGCCATTGAGCAATTTTTCTCTGAACATCGAAGAGAACGTTTCTTTTTGTCGAACGAATTCGTGAATCGATTCGATAACTTTTTTGATATATGTATACTTACTTTCTCCTCGTCGATGGTACTTCGTTGAATCTTACGTTCAGTTTTCATCGATGCCACTCTAGGAATCTTAACGAATAAAATTCTAATCTATTTATTAGAAATTTACATTTGAATTAGAGATAAAATTTAACGTAACGATAAGAGATACTTTTTCTTATATCATCATTATGATCTTATAGCAATATTTTACGAGTTGTTGAACAATAGAAAAACAAATCGATTTGATGATATTAATAATATCTCTTTTCTACTCTCCTCTTTCTTATTTGTTATTTTTATATCGTACTTAAGTATATTATATACATATTGATCGTATCGTATCTGAAGTAGAAATTTTTTTTTCTAACGAATTATCGTCAGAAATATATTATAAGGTAAAAAATAATTTTCCATTTCGTATTATTCGATTAAATGATAAATCGATTCAATTGAGAAATCAATACGATACAAAAATCAATCTAAAGGTTTCTGATTTATACGTATATATGTATATATATATATATATATATATATTTATAGATATATAGATAGGTACCCTATGATCAGTTTTCGTACTTCTGCCGACTGTTTAATTGCCCTTGCGAAACAACGACGCTCACGGCTTATCTCTTCCAGAACGTGGCATGTTATCAAGCGCTTTTCTTTTTCGACGTATATATGTAAGCAAGTATGTAATAAGTAAATGTGAATAGATACTTTACTTCGGCCTTGTTCCACTAGGATGATTAATCTTTAAGACGACGAAAATTAAATTGTCGTCGGTCGATTCGAAGTCTCTCGCGATAACGAAAGATTTTTCTCGGCTCATAGAGGACGAAGAACGTACGAGAGTGAAAAAAGATTCGAAGCCTTCGGATTCTTCCAGACCTTTTCGTTTGAGCTCGAAAGAATACGAAGAAGAAGAATAAGAAGAAGAAGAAGAAGAAGAAGAAGAAGAAGAAGAAGATGAAGAGAAGAAGAAGAAGAAGAAGAAAAATAAAAAGAAAAAGAAAAAGCCTTGAACGAACGAATAGAAAAGAAAAGAAATGAGAGATACGCGAGAGAGAGAGAGAGAGAGAGAAAGAGAGAGAGAGAGAGAGAGAGAGAGAAAGAGAGAGAGAAAATATACCGTCTCAGACAGAAACGTAGCCGTAAAACGTAGCCTCGGCCAACTTAGTCGTGGCCATAAACGACGCGTTCGTGGCGACCATCAGGGAAAGAAGAGAGGGAAAAACAGAAGCGCGAGAGGAATCGTCGAAGAAAACGAAAGAGAGAGAGAGAGAAAGAGAGAGAGAGAGAGAGAGAGAGAGAGAAAGAGAGAGAAAAAGAGAGAGACTTGTCCGTCTCCGTAAGCGACTTACATAATCTTCTCAA
>NC_062194.1:4725027-4780027 GCF_912470025.1 Vespa velutina
GTTCAAGTTCGTTCTCCGCCCTCTTGTTCTACTCAGTTTCTTCTTGCTGATCAATTGTTGTACTTTAATCTTGTTTATTCCATGTTGATATTGTCAAAACAATTTCTCTCATTATGACAAATTATCATAGAATTTTTATTATTATATTTCATAATTTTCTTCGATCTTATTATATTTACACTGTGATTATTCGCACGACAAAAATATTTTATCTATATTGTAAAGATATAATAATATTTTGTAAATTTGAATTTATTTATAATACTGATTTTTATATTGGAGAAATTTTCTTATCACATTTATCCAACAAATCTGATATTTCAACGAATTGAGTTTACCTTTGTCACTTAGGTGTAACAAAAAAAAATATTTACTGCAGACCAAATGAGAGAAGCAAGAAAAAGATGAAAGAATAATGAAATAAAAAAAAAAAAAAAAAAAAAAAAAAACAAAAAAAAAAAAAAAGAAATTATTTCATTAAAATAGCTACATAATCAAATATTTCTATCTTTATTCCCATAAGATTTCTATGTGAATTTTTTGTCGTTGAGTTATATCGTATTATATCTTAAAAAATACTTCACATTTCATTTCAATATTGCAAGCGAAATTGCATTTTTGAAAATGATATGCTATTGAATGCTCGATACGAAAAGTTGATAAGCCTGAGAGATCGTTAATTTCAATCGACATCGGAGATGCATAGATTTAGCTTAGAACTCAGCCACGTCGAAAATGTCTGTTTCAATGTCTATAATCGAGAAAAGAAAAGAGAGAGAGAGAGAGAGAGAGAGAGAGAGAGAGAGAGTGAGAAAAAGAAAGAAAACACGAGAGGCCAATAAAGTTGCGTTCCGAAAGTAGAGATCGTTTAGCTCGCGTGGACTCGTCCGACTAATCGATGATTAATCCACCGCTGTGAGCCAAGGACGCGATTACTATGAAGCATAGAAGTTTTGTCATGACTCTTTCTCTCTTTCTCGCTCTCTCTCTCTCTCTCTCTCTCTCTCTCTCTTTCTCTCTATATCTATCTATCTATTTTTCTTTTTCTTCGAGTATCAACAACGTTACCTATTTTTAAACGATACCATTATAATCATCATTAGCTTCGAAACATTATCACATTATGAGTTTTGCAAATCTTTATTATATCATATAATAGTTATTATTTCGATGTATCAAAAAAAAAAAACAGAAAAAAAGAAAAAAAAAAAAGAAAAAGAAAAAGAAAAAAAAAAGAAAGAAAGAAAGAAAAATTTTTTTCCTTTTTTTTTTTTTTAATTTATCCGCTTTATATAACATGTAAGCGCTAGTTGAATCGTTTTAATTGATCCATATAACAATCATAATTATTATCTAACGATTATATAAGGATATATACGAATAAGAAGACTTGTGTATAAAATAATATAAATATTGTTTATTAATGATATCTTATTTATTATAAATAGTATCAATGATATTCATACGAATCCATTAATATCCATCTTATATATGTATATATATATATATATATATATACGTATATTTTCTATGCAGATTATCAAGTATATACGTATGTAGAACCCTTAATTCATATAAATTGATATTTGTATTTAGATAAACAATCGTTTAATCCTAATTTCAAAATTTTATATTATGCGATTATGCTAATAAGATTGTAATAAAATTTGGCTATAATAAAATGAATTTTTTTTTATATGAATTTATCTATAACAAATGAATGCATTTTTTTTTTCGCTCTATTTCTTGAACGTCTTAGGATGATAAGACTTTCCGCCTCGAGATCGTTCTTATGGAGCGTCGAAACAAGGTTAATTCGGTCTCGTAGAAGCGTCTAGCGCTTGTACTAGCTTGCTCTAACAGGGTCCAAAGAGTGTCGCAAACGACGCATTTAGAAGCGACACTCTCGTTACGACTTGGAGAGTTAAGGTCGAGCACCAATGTTTCTCTCTCTCTCTTTCTCTCTCTCGTTCTAACTCTTCTTCATCTTTCTTTATCTTTCTCTATCTATTTCGTTCGCGGCAACCTGCCACCACCCTTGTTAATTGCTCTCGTAACAAGGAACTTGAATTTCACGATGCTTCCTTTTCGTCATGTTCTTAAGTAAATCTAATTTCGAAATTTCGCCGGAGCTACTTCGTTAACTTAAATACGAATGAAATGGATAAAAGAGGGAAGAGGGTGACATAAGGAAGTGAATTAATTTTTTAAAATAATATAAATATATATTTTGTTACAAAAATTAAATACATTTCTAACGTTTAAACTAATAGTTTTTTGATATAACAATAATTTCATAATCATACTTTTTCAAATATTATTTTAATCGTATTTATGAACGAAAATTTATGATGAATCTTTCATAAATGAAATTAGGTATAATAAATTTTTAAAAATCTCAAAAATATAAATTTCTATTTAAATGTTAGATTATTAGATATTTGTTAATTTGAAATTGTGGTTAAATTGAAAACCGACATTGGCATTGGCCAGTATAGAAGACGCCATATCGAATCGAAAAATTTTGAAAGTGTCGTAAGAAGGTACACCGTCGATCGCTTTCTAAAATCGAACGCGTTCCATACGATTTTTATTTTACGAACGCGCTCACGTTCGCGATTTCGACACGGAATCACGCGCGGACGTATCGATAGCACCCTCGATACGTTTATTTATCGACGTGTCGCGAGTGATTTCGTGACGATCCGATCCCAAAGACTTACTTTACTTATCGATTTATTGAGAAACAATCGGGAACATCGTTCGTGACAATTTCACGGTAAGAAAAAGTTTATTACAATTTAATTATCTTTATGAAAGAAAATATATAACATTTAAAATAGTCTTTTAATTATATTATCATTGGTTCTAAATAAAGCGCGTTAAATTTTAATTTATTATCTTAAAGGACTATTAACAAATTGGAATACACTTGTCTTTTCAAAATGACATATGTAATAATATTTCTATTTACAAATGAAAGCCACGTTTAATGTCATGAGATTTATAAATTATTATTGCCATACGTGTTATAAAATTTCAATCGAATGAAATGTTATTAATCAATTCGATAAATCGTGAAACATCACGTACAAAATTGATCTTCGTCGATCAAAAGTTTTTACTGATAATTCGTCTAACATGAAAAATTCGAATTGAGTTTCTATGGTTGAACGTGATCTCTGCTGTACTTGGGAATACATCGAGTTTATTGATAATCGAACGTAAAAGGGTAGATCGCACGCACGCGAGTACCTTACGGGACATGTTGTATCTAAATGATCTCTCGCGATTACCGCGTCCATTTGACTTTCTCGATCATGTCACACAACGACATACATAATTACGAGGTTTACCGATATTCAATGATACCGAGACTGGGATATAAAGCTCAACGAGCGTGTTAAATCTATATCTCGTGATCTATTGATAGACACCTTTGTTAATTTAATGTTATATCTTTTTCTTCTTTTTATCTGCCATCGAAGAATTTGATCTGAGCATTTATCACTAATGGTAAGAGAAAACATATAAATATAGTGTATGGGTAAGGCTTTAACCATTCGTTGAATATTTGAACGTTATAATTACATTCATTGAACATAATTCATAATACCGTTTGAATAGAATAGATTTAATCTTGAAAAAATTCTATTACCACCTATTCACACTAACGCTGCTATCACTATCATTACTATCATTATCACCATTACCGCAATTAACGCATGATCATTATATGTAGTATCTACGTTATATTATTGTGTGTGTGTGTGTGTGTGTGTATGTTTTTAGGTATGTTATCGTTATTATATATTAGAAGTATTCGTTGTAATTCGAACGGGGTTCATCCCACTCTTCGACGACCACGCCCTTTCCCTCTCCAGATATCTCTTTCCTTAGGATTCTCCGTCTTTCGAGAAACCATCGGCAGACATATCCCAATCTTTGTGCTCTCAACGTTCGAAGGGCAATAAACACGTAGGTCTGAACAAGTCATAGTTAATTCTAAGAAAATTATTCCTAGAAATATCATTACTTTAAAGAATTCGAACTATGGTCTAAGGAATTGCCATTTTAGATAATAACTTCGTTAAAGAAAAATTTTTTCTAATCTGATTAGTACTATTATAATCAATTTATTTTCAATGACAACTACGTAGATACATAACGAATTTTATAAATCGAATCGGATCTTATTGCGTGTTCCAATTACGTACGAATTGACTTTGATAGGAATGAATTATCCGTGATTGCTGTAATGTTGAAAGAAGAAAATAGAAAAAAAAAAAAAAAAGAAAGTTAAGAGAGAAAGGAAAAAAATAGTTCGAATTTGCGTAAATCATATGTACTTGCGTACGAGTAGATACGATCGTAAGCCATTGGTAAAAAGAAAGGGAAAGTAGTTGTTGGCGCTTTGGCCGTGAGTAGGCGAGGAAAGGTTGACCGGACAAAGGGCAGAGTGAAGGAGGTAGTGGAAGAGATGTGGGGAAGAGTGTAGGGGGAGGGAAAAGAGGGAAATCTCCTCCCACGCAATACACGGTACTATGACCCTGTCGCAATCCAATATGCTGCGTGCTTCGCTGTCGCAATTGGAGACTGAGAGGGCCAGAGTTTACGCGATCGCACGCGTGTCTATTTATAGAAAGGGCAAGGGTGAGAGAGGAAAGTAATTCGAGTGGGAGGTGGGAGGTAGACGATAGGAGATTGAAGTTAGAAGGTAGGAGGTGGGAGGGGGAAGAAAGGCCACGAAGAAAGGTCCGAACATAATTTTTCTTTCTTTATGATACGACCCACTTTATTTTTCTTCTTGATAACCATCATTCCTTTTTTTCTTTATGATTTATTTCTTATTATGACATACGTTCTCCTAGTTCTTTTTTCGTTTTATTTTGTAACGTCTTAATATTATACAAATGTTTTATATTGTCGTAGGCAATTGGAGAGGAGGGAACATTAGATCTATCAAATTGTAAATTAATTTTAAATTCTATGTAATCGATTTACTTTTTGGTAATTCAAGTTTGACCAACCAATTATATTTTCTACCTTTCTAAACATTTTCATATTAACAATATTATTGTTTCGATCGAATTTCTGATCTTTTGATATATACAATATTTATTTATCCGAACTCTCTTGTTTACTATAATGTTTATTTAGAATGGTACTCGAAGTGGAGTACATAAGGCTGGAAATTCGTATGTTTCATTCGCGATACGAAATGTCGGCCTACTTCGACAGTACAGATACAATTGCATAAACTCGCATTTGCGAAGTGTATTATTTTTAGACAAGGGAAGGTCGGTAGGAAGAAGAGGAGAAGAAGAAGTCGAAGAAGAAAGCGTTTGAAACATCGTTCGAACATTTGGCAAAGGCAGCTGTCTAGAGATTAGTCCAGTCTGTGACTCACTAATAATATCGTTCCTGCAACTTGCGTAACAACGAACGTATATAGGCATTTGTAAATAAAAAAAAAAAACAACAAAAAGAAAAAAAAAAGAACAAATAAAAAGACGAAGAAATAAGTCTTGAACCCTTTAGAAAATTGTAGCCATTCAAAACAGGTATTCAGGCTTGACCCTTTTACCATGGCCATCCACAATATGTCCATTATTTTTCTTGCACGAAGTGAAAGTGTCCTTGAATTTATTACTATTTTGTAAATAAAACATCTTTCATTGGAGATCAAAAAGAAAAAAAAACAAAAAAAAAAAAAAAGAAAAGAAAGCAACTATACGCTCGTTGTACAATCAAAATTATTTCCATAAATTTATATACCTAAGGAAAAAGGAAATAGAACGTTTTCTTTTTTTTTTTTTTTTACTTTCGTAGTATCACATAATTACAACTTGTGTATTGTTACACATACAAGTGATAATGTGAATTCAACTTTTCTTTTTCCAAACTTTTATTTCATCAACTTTCATAATAAGATAAACATTTCGAATAGACATTCGTCCGATTTGATTAAAAAAGCAAAAAGGGAAAAAAAAAAAAAAAAAAAAAAAAAAGAAAAAGGAAGAGAAAGGGGAAAAAAAAGTTCTCGATCATAACAGAATCGTCGAAATATGAAAATGTTCATTTTACTTAATGTAAAGCGTATCCCATCGAAGCTAGCCGAACGTATAAAAGAATCTAAAAGAATACATTATATACCCCTTCCTATCTCTATTGTTAGATAGAGAAAAAGAAAGAGGAAGAAAGATAGAGAGAAAGAGAGAGAGAGAGAGAGAGAGAGAGAAAGAGAGAGAGAGAGAGAGAGAGAGAGAGACAGAGAGAAAGAGGGAGAGACTGCTATCGGAAGAGAGCGGAGGAAAGTAAGAGGTTGGTGCGTTAGGCGCCGACCTATATTTCGCTTCGAAACAATCGTCGCGCGAACGAACGATAGGCTCGCTTTGCTCCGTGTGCTCGCACGCGTGTGAGCGCGTATTATGGGCGTATAGTAGTGTAATAGAGGGAATAGTATTTATAGACGAGGAGAAGGAAGGTCGCGAAGAAAGCGCGGCGGCTAGACGCGCGAGCTCGCGCGATATTCGTCGTCGTTTCGACATCGTTTCCGGCGCTGACCCATTTCGTCCTCTCTTTGATTCTTCGTCGACATCGGCCCGAGTTGCTACTATGAACCAACCAACCAACCAACCAACCAACCAACCAACCAACCAACCAACCAAGCAACGAACCAACCAACCAACTTTTGACCTAGTTCAAACGACCGTCCGATAGACTCTACCACGATTCTTTTCGTATCTTTACTTTTTCTTTTTGCTTTTTTTTTTTTTTTTCTTCTTTCTTTCCCCTCCCTCGCTCCCATTTTTCCTTCTCTCTGTTCTTTTTTTTCTTTGGTTTTTTTTTTCCTTTTTTTTTCCCTTCCCCCCTAACCCCCTCCCCCCACCACCCTCCACTCGTAGGATTATTTACCGATGGACTAAGGCGGCTGTTATCAATATTTCAAGTCGTTTTATTGGAAGACTAAATTCTATTCTCACGATTACAACATAATAAGATTTACATATACATACATATATATATATATATATATATTGGTATAATGTTTAAAAAATATTGATAAATGTAGAAAATATACAATTGTAATAGATAGATAGATAGATAGATAGATAGATAGAGAGAGAGAGAGAGAGAGAGAGAGAGAGAGAGAGAGAGAGAGAGAGAGAGAGATAAGTATATGTATATATCCATATATTCATTTTCTTTTGTTTCTTTTTTTTGTATTTGCATTACATTGATATTAAACATTTATGATTCTTTTTTTTTTCTTGCTATCTATGTGTATATATAATGTGTATATATATAATAATTATTTACGAGTGTGGAAGTATATATTTTCTATATAGTTAAGCGTCGTAGATAAGCTCTTCGTGTAATAATGTGCGACTAGAAATTTGAACAATAGAAAACTAGGTAATAATTGAAACGAGTGTCTATATACACAATGTAGCTTGAAATTAGGTTGCATATAGTGGAGGATAAGCTTAGGTAAACTCGTGATACGAGTAGTCGAGATAAAACTGAACGGGCCACTTTCTTTCGATCAAGTCTTGGCCTCTCGAAAGCAACCGATGTTGATACGATAAACGTGTGTATAACGTTCGTACCAATAATCTTAGAAAATGCATTGCAATGACCGATAAACGTTTTAATAAATACGTGAAGTAACTAAAAAAGTTCTATATCTTTTCTTTCTCCAACCTCTATTTGACCTTCTGATTCCTCGATTTTTACAACAATTTACATAAACGTCTGTTTTATATTTTTTCATACTATTACAAAAAATGCCTTATCCAATCGGTATCGTGAAAAATGTTCGTTCGTTTTAACTCGTGAAAGATATCTAATTTCTTAATATTTTTGAACATTTTCAATAATTCCAAAAACCATTGATTTGATATCAGCCAAGTCCAATTAAATATTACATTTAAATTTTCTATAAATTTCGATTGATTCTCATTGAATGCTTTCAAAATGATACGCATCGTCTTATATGATACAACGAAATAGTCAAATCGATTCGATCGTAACTTTTGTAAAAAAGAAATGAAAAAAGACTTTAGCATAATTTGAAGATATTTTGATTTAATAAAAATTCTTTATTTTTCCGAACGATATCAAACTTGTTAGAAATACTTTATTATTAACACGTTAAAATAATGTAATGAAGATAAATTGGATATAAACGAAATGAGTATAGTTATTAAAAGGAAAATTATGGTACGAGAATAATATAGTAATGCGTGATAATGGTTGAAACTAATGGTGGATTTGAAAGGAGAAACTTCTTAGCAAGATTGTAGTCAAGAATGATAGTCGATAATGAAGAAACAAAAAGAAACTTCTTTTTTTTTTTTGTTTTTCGTTGTTCCTCATAAGGGACATATTCCAAACTGTCCTAGTCGGAAGTTGTCAAGTTTTCTTTTTTCTTTTTCCTTCTTTTTTTTTTTGCGATAAAAGTAAAACTTAACGGTTTATTTAGTATCTACATGCGAACTCATCTACTTTGCGGCACAAGGTAAAAAGGTGCATCGTAATTTTAGTCGATCTGATATGCAACTAATTTGAAGTCTACTGATATGGCAACAGGCGATTAAAAAACATTAAGAAACATTGAAATTTCTAAGTGTAATACTTTCTTATGTAACTATCACGTTACAGAATATATGTATATTTATTTTCATAGAGAAGGGGCAGCAAAATTTGGTTGACTCATCTGTTGCAAAATATAACAGTGATAACACTTTCCTTGTCATGTCTATGGCCCATAAACAAAGTATGCGTCGATAAAGGTAGTAGCGCTAAAACAACGTAGAATATATTCTACAAAGTTGAAAAGCATAATTAAGACTATCGCTTACGAGCTACTAAAACTAAGTCGATAAACCATATATATCTTTAAAACTAAAACAAAATGAGCGTAT
Organism: Vespa velutina; assembly: GCF_912470025.1. Taxonomy (NCBI): domain Eukaryota; kingdom Metazoa; phylum Arthropoda; class Insecta; order Hymenoptera; family Vespidae; genus Vespa; species Vespa velutina. The sequence continues at coordinate 4,733,958 of NC_062194.1, forward strand.
ATATATATATATATATATATATATATATATATATTATATTCATTTTGTTTATATAGTATACATCTACTATATAATATTTACCAACCTCTGTTAATCTTAACATTATGAAAATAATATTATAACTTCAGAATGTTAACATCATGAAAATAATATTACAACTGTATATATAAAATGTTGTTTTACAAAGATTATAAAAATATAATTTCACAAGACAATTTTATACGTAATATACTATTAATAAAAAATATCATAAAAATGTGCCATTTGTAATACGAATCTATATTATAAATGTGTATATTTAAAAATGTTCATATCTACTTCATCACATTGGATATTTCTGTCAACTATTCTACCTTATTTTTGTATTATTATCATATTATATAACAAATTTTTTTCCATTTCTTTTTTTCTTTTTTTTTTATTTATTTATTTATTTTTTATTTTATTATCCTTCGTACAAAACTACTCAAAAATATTAAAAACGTGTTAAAAGTTCCACTTAAAATAAATGTACTTTTTCTGTATGGATATATTATTATCAATAATTAAAAAATATTCTTGTATATTTTCAAGGTATGTATAGGTATATCAAGAAAAAAAAATAAAATAAATAAAAAAGAGAAAAGAAAAAAAAATGTACGCGTATATGTTTACCAGTAAGAAATGCTAAAAGATATTACGAAAATCGATTTAACTCGAGACAACGTTGAATGGGAAAAGATTTGCACTAGTGACCTTGTTTCTTTGGAAAAGAATTTTAAGCAAAAAAAAATTTTAGCATTTGCATACAACCGTGAAGACATTGAAAATGTCGGCTTTTCTTGATGATGTCAATGTAACGAATCGTTTTGGTCAAAACAAAGGGAAACAAAGTGTATGTATAGGACAGTTGTTTCGTGTGAGAGGAGAGGGATTGAAGGGCCAAAAATAAAATGCAAATCGGCTCGTAAATCAAACGGGTCGCGTGCCACTGAAGCAGGACCGTTCCCTTTTGGCGAGCGACTGAAGAAGGGGACCCTTTTGCCCCTCCGCAGGGGGTTAATTGTGTTTTGGTGAGGTGAAACAGGTACACGAATCCGATCGTCCTTCAGGTGTCATGACCTTCCCTTCTCCCTTGCACTTTTTGACCTCCTACCGATCCTTTTCATGCGTAAGAAATTTTACGATCTTTACGGTGTAACAGATCGTTCGGAATTGTCAATGACGCATAAAGAAATTCTTTTAAAACTAAAGGGTTATAAATATTTGGAAGTTTTCGTCGAGTTCTTCATAATATTATTTTATTGAAAATATTTATCGACGTAATGAATTTTACAAACTTGTTTACTTACATTATTACATTCTATTTAATATTGAATAAAGAAAATTAATATCAGACAAAAAAGTTGATATTACAAAAGATAACGAATAAATATAATATTGTTTTACGAAAGTATTAAATGTGTATATTTGTGTGTGTGTGTGTGTGTGTATCATTAAATATAAAATTATTAAATAATATTATTAGATATAAATAATATAACGTGTTAACTTAAACTATTAATATATCAACTAAATATTATTTTTGACAATACATTTTTTGACATTTTTTGATCACAGTTGAAACGTTAAATAATCATAATTACTATAATGAATTTGTAAAATTAAAACGAGTAAAGTTTTGACGTTATCTGAAATATTAAAATTATAGTAAAATATAAATCAATTGTAAAATTTGAATTTATCTAAGATCAAAACTTGATTTTATTCGATCTCGATAATTAATTTTTCGTGATAAAGAATTTACACGTTCGAGGATTAAAAGAAATAAGAAGAAAAATGGTGAGAAAGAAATAGATAGTAAGAGAAAGAAATAAATAGTAAGAGAAAGGAATTAAGAAGGTTTAAGATTATTTTGATGCATAGATGTCGACATATAATAGTCATTTAACCCATCGTGATAGAGTTATCACGTTTATTTATAATGTTTAAAGAGACGTAGATGCAAAGCCTGAGGCGGGTGTACGCTTCTACGAATATATACTGACTCGTATGTATGTATATATATATGTGTATGTATGTGTGTATATGTGTGTGTGTGTGTGTGTGTGTGTATGTGTTTATGTATAAGACTTATGCCTACCTACCTACCTACATTTCCCAGGCAGGCTCTCGGCAACTTTCTTCTGACATAACCGAATGAAGGCGCGGGCCGCGGTTATGCAATTCGAAAGTGCCCGCCTTACTTTACGTATATCGTGTTTGAAGGTATACTTGTGCATATCTATGTACTTACATATATGTGTATATGTATCGACCTGTCATGCTATATAGACGAAACGGCGAGCTTTTACTCGATTTCCTTAAGGAAAAGAAAAAAGGAAAAAGAAAAAAAGAAAAGAAACGGGGGAAAAAAGAAAGAAAGAAAGAAAAAAAAAAATATTGTCAACCTTTTGTATGCGTTTTAAGAAAAAAGAAGTGAAAGGTTGCAATGTGCGAGATGAAAAGAGGAAAAGAAAAGAAAAGAAAAGAAAAGAAAGAAAAAAGAAAGAAAGAAAGAAAGAAAGAAAAAAAAAAGAAAAAGAAAACGAACGTGCGTTCGTTGACATATTATTTCTTTCGAATGACTTCGATCATCGAAAATTGCAAGGGTGAATAACTACTTTGCGGTGACTGTTATTACAAAGTCGTCTTATAGGGAAGAAAAGAGAAAGATAACTTAATGTACGTTCGAGGAAAAGAGATCTCTCTTCTCTTTTACCCTTTCTCTTTCTTGCTTTCTTTTGTTTATTTTTTTTTTTTTCCTTTTCTTTCCTTTTCTTTCTTTCTCTTTACATTGTAATTAACAAATATCGAGAAGAGAGGGCTTATTATTAATACGAAATGAATGATCGATGTGAAAGCGAGTAATTTCCCGAGTAAAACACGTACACGTTAGATACATAATACTTATAAGCATACTTGCAAATCTAATCGTACGGTATCGGAAATTAGTATATACGATGGAGATGAGAAGATAAATAATAAATCATTATATAGTGGAAATACAGTCAATAAGAGTGAAAGATTGATAGACGGAATAATAATTAGGATAACTTCGAATGACTGATACATCGGTATATGCCTTATTAAAAAATTAATTGCATGTGGTGATCGTAAAAAAAAAAAAAAAAAATAAAAAAAAAAAAAAACAAAATTGGCAGATCTTAAATTTGGTCTTTTTCTTTTTTCGAAAGTAAGTACAGAGAGTGAGAAAGAGAGAATGCGAAGAGAGATATGACCATAATATAAGCTCATTTTCAAATAAATCATTATCCGATAAGTTTGAATGCGAAAAGAAATGGTAATTCATGTCATTCGGTAATTGGTAGCCAATAATACATATGTATATAAACGGGATATATGTATGTGTATATTTGTACGTATGTATGTGGCAATGTTGACGTTTAAAAGTTGTATCGATCGGGATGCCATTTGCAGAATCGAAAGGTCCGATCGATCTCAACGATCTTCGCGAACGATATGCAGATTCTCCGAAGCATCAGACACACCGTAGAAAAAAGAAAGAGAGAAAGAAAGAAAGAGAAAGAAAGAGAAAGAAAGAGAGAGAGAGAGAGAGAGAGAACAAGTGCGTAACTAAAGATTCCCTCAACGAAACTTACAAAGTTGCTCCCGCGGGAAATCAGTGCGTCTTTACGCGTTTCTATTTTTTTGGAACTAAGAAAAATCGGAAAAATCTTCACGGTGACCTTTTCGATACATCCTCTCATGTCCATGAGTTTCCCCATAACGATTACCATAAAAGTTCGACCTCCTCGAAGTCAAGAATGAAGAAGAAAAGTAAGAACGAGACTTCCTGTCCTTTTCCGTAGATCATTGCTCATTATTTTCTTGGTTTTGTCGTAACACATGGTCGATGTGAATCCGCGAAAAAGTGGAAGTAATCGATATAATCGTATAGTACTACGTAATGGTACTTTATATCGATGGAACTCGTTTCGATACCTTCTCCGTGTAAGTTAAATTTTCAATTTACTTTTATTTTACATTGTGTTGTTTTAACATTAATGTAAAATGTAAAATGTGCGATTTTTTAAGGAAAAAAAAACAAAAAAAAAAGAAAAAAAAAAAAGAAAATTTCTAATATCAAAGTGAAATTATAAATTTGCCGAGATTCTTATAAACGTGTATATTAATAAATTATAAATTGTAATTATTTTATAAAGTATATGTATATGGTAAGAATGAAAAGAATCTGATCTTTAAATAATTATAATATTTCCAAATCTTATCAGGAACTTGAAGAAGCAATCGTATTACTTAGAATGAAACAATCAAAACATATACATACGTTTATATACGATATAAATTATTTGTACGAAATAGAATTTGATCTTGATTATTATTTGAATGTTTACAAACTTTATCAGGAACTTCAAGGACTCTTTGGTTAAACGTATTACGAAGATCGAAACGATCAATGTAATTATTATTACGTTCTCGATGAGTTCGTCGGTCATAGTCAATTTCGACGCGACAAGAATACGAGTTACATACGTATCTGCGAGAGAGTTCCGTGTCGTTGGAATGATTGAAAAAAACCTTCGAGGACAAAACGTCTTCCGAGAGGAGAATTACGTAAGGTTGCGATGCAGGTTCGCGGGTTGCAAAAGCACTTCGAGTAAGTATAATATTAAAAGAGGATTCGATAATCGAACAAATATACTTATCATTAACACATCTTTATACATGTATGTAAGTACGTGTGTGTATTAACATATGTTTTATATTCAATACTATTATAATATTATTGTATATATTGTGAATTATAGTCATGTTATGCGTGTATTATGGAAATTGAATTATTTTATTGGTATTTCGATAAATTATGAAAATCTCAATGGAAGTCGAGAAAAGAAGTAAAGATAAGAGAGAAAAAAAAAAGATAAAGAGCTTATATGTATAATGATCAAATTAAATTACAAATTTCAAATCAATTTTTCCAAGATGATACGTATATTGAAGTAACAAGAAAGATAATAAATATGTCTCATCTTTTTTGTTTTTTTCTTTTTTTTTAACAGATCGCGTAGTAAAATTTTTGATATCAATCAAAGTCTGAAAATGGTCGAATTGATATAAAAAACAAAATTTTGTATATATGCGTATGTGTAAAAAAAAAATTAAAGAAAAAAAATAGAGAGAGAGAGAGAGAGAGAGAGAGAGGAATGAAAAAGATAAAATGAAAGCCTTATTTTAACGTGATGTACCTCGCATTACATTGTAAAAGCCCGCGTGAACGGTGAAAGTGAGCGATGCTTTCCCTCGTAAGAGAGCTCTCGCTCTCGTCTCCTCGATGGTCTCCTTTAAACGCATGCATTACACAGTTATGTCATAACCCATGAATGTTGTATATATATATATATATATATATATATATATATATATATATATATATATATCTATGTGTATGTACGCACGTGTATCACACGACGGACAACTTATATATCCTACCTTTTCTTTCTTACACTTTTCAAGTGACTTTTTTTTTTACTAAGATATCGTGTCTACTTGAAGTTCTTGCAATAGTTACGTTGGCAAACGATAAATTTCCAATTGCTTAATAATTCTAGTAGAACTAATGTAACGTGTAATGCACGATCGTAATTGTTCATGTAAATTTTTAAATATTATCAGCGATTAAAAGAAGAGCGTGGAGTTTTAATTTTCTTCTTTTTTTTTTTTTTTTTTCTTTTTTTTTCCTCTCTTTTTTTTCTTTTTTTTTTCCCTTTTTTTTTTTTTGGAAAGATATCAATGCACTCCATGCGAATTGATATTTTCAAATCGATATTACCAGGCTATGGTTTTGATATTGACAACCATAGAAAATACTTTGACACGATCGTTAAATAATGCCGTAGGTATTTTTTCCTCTTTTTCTTTCGTTTTTTTTCACCCAGTCAATATTTTACGTGATTCACAATCAAGTTATAGAATCGATTTTCAATGAAAAATTGAATAGGACAAAGAAACGTGAAATGGTATCTGGTTAATGATCGTCAATACCAATTTACGCTTTCTATGTTGGATCGATCGATTCGTTTTTTTTATATTAGAAACTCGTAGAAAGTAAGTTATGTTATTTAATGTCATGCAAAATAATATGTAACGATATAATCTTATTGCGATGACACAGTGATATCAAACAACTGTCAAATATCATTTCATTTAATTATTATTTGTAATTATTATTTATCCGTTTTAATACAATTATCTTAGCTCGTCGAATGTAATCGTTCATTTATCTTTATCTTTTTCGAGAATCGATCGACAGAAGCTCCGAATATCTTTCATCTACTGTCTCGAGTTCTCGTACTTGGGGAAAAGCGTGTTCCGCACGAGCAAGCTGTTGCTAAAACTTCGCAGACACTAGCAGCACTTCATTAGCCACGACTAACAAGTACGCGTTAGACGCTCGAATAAACTTTACGCAGAAAGTTTCGCTCACGGGCAATCGATTTTTATATATTGACCCTTCGAAGATAACGGCCCTATCGAGTACGTAATCGATCTTAATCTATTAGATATTTATTGGATCGAATTTATCGACAAGTTTTCTTTTCTTTTTTTTTCTTTTTTCTTTTTTTTCCCTTTTTTTTTCTTTTTTTCATCTCTTTACGTTAATACCTTTTTAAAATCGAACGATTATTTTCTTCGTCAAATAAAGAAAAGAATGATTGTATTTTTTTAAAAGAATAATTGTTCAATCTTAGGAGAAAAATTTTTCGTTCCTTTGGCAAATTACTATGAAACGATGACTTAGCGAAATTCGAAAACTGAAATTTTTAAATTATCAAGATATCGTAAATGAAAGTCAGTTAATTTAACGCGTTATATCACTTTGCGTTGAGAATTCAAGTAACGACGTTGGAGTTTAAAGACAAGATACACGTTTTACAAGTTTGCTTATATGTTCTTATCCCTATAAAGACCAAGCGGATGTGCATTTTGTTGTAGATCAAAATTGGTTACAACGATTAAAATAACACGAGTGCGTCAGTTTGATCGTCGTTTGATCGAACGCGCCATTTTTAATTTCTTTAAAATATGATTAGATATAATTTTATCTCCACGTTAACCTTCTTCTTTTTCTTTTTTTTTTTTTTTCTTTTTTTCAATCTTTTTTTTTTCATTTTTTTTTTTTTTTTGTTTGTTTTTTCTATTCCAGAAATCTCGAAAATAACGATTTCAATCTTACAATCGGGGAATTCTATAAACAACGAAATAATTTTTGTCCGAAGTAACCAACAACGTAGCATTTGCTCGAAGCTCGAATATTAGACAATCTAACGCGTCCAAGGCTAGCCGAGCCTTGAGCCGCCTTTCCAAGTGTTTCGCTAACCCGACCGTTCGCTCGATCGGAACCAAGTATCCGTACGATTAGATTCAAGATCGCACGATCGTTTACTCAGCTGTCTTCCCTAATCATATTTATTCGTAAAGTCAGCCCTTTTCGTCATCCTTCATCCCACTTCTAGACATTTATCAGCAAAATTCTTTTCTTTATCTTTTTTTTTTCATTCTGTCTCTCTCTCTCTCTCTCTCTCTCTCTATCTTTCTCTATCTATCTGTTTATCTATCTATCTATTAAATATTTCTAACGGCAGAGTGAAAGTTTCGTTTCGGTATTTTACCAATGTATACTTACGTTCTATAAAGTCGTTATTATAACATTTAATTACACTCTACATAACTACAGAGATCTAAGCTTTGGTGTACGATTACTGATTCAAATAACATTGAATCAGTATATACATTGTATCAGTAATAACATAAGAAAGACGGAGAGAGAGAGAGAGAGAGAGAGAGAGAGAGAAAACTAGTGGGAAAGAAAGTAAATCGTATATAGGATATAATAATTATTATTAAATATTTTTCTGAGAATATTAAATAAGATGAAGCAAAGGAAGAAAATCGCACATCAGATCGATTCTGCGCCTATTTATTTCGAATCAATTTAATTACTATGTAATATAGAAAGTATCTTATACTAATCGAGCAACAATTTTTGTATATATATATATATATATATTTTTTTTTTTTTTTTTTTTTTTATTATTGTATATACTTATCAAATTTATCTTGATAACGGGCTTAAGAATTTTTATATATTAATCATAAATAACATTGAAACATTAAACAGCCTTAAAGAATCGGATAATTTTGCATTCGATAAAATATACGAAATAATAATAATAATAATAATAATAATAATAATAATAATAATAATAATAATAATAAAATTTTTAATGTTTCGTTGAATTTATATACAAATTAGATCATGTATGTATCTCTAGAAATATATTCTTTATTTTGTCCTTTGAATGAACTTGAAATATTTTTATTTTAATGAGGACTCTTTAAAGAAAGAAAAAAAAAAAAATAAAAAAAGAAAAAAGGAAACAAAAGAAAAAGGAGAAAAGATTCTTCGAATGAATAAAAATAATTACAATTATATCAGGTCCACCCGGTATAATCTATTTCGAATCGGCGCGTGCGCGTCCTTTGTTACGATCGATGCATTGGGTTCCGTCGATTTCTCTCTCCTTTATCTCTGCCGATATCGTCAGGACAAAACGAGCCAACGTACCTTTACCGTATCTACCCCTCCTTCTCTTTTTTCCCCCCCTCCCTATTTCTTCTTACTCGAGGAGCAAGTTTTTCCGAGGATCGATTTAAAGACCGGTCGCGCGTAAGGCGCTTTATACAGCCCGAAAGAAGGAGTCGATTGTTTTACAACTATCGTAGAAGGTTAGAGGGGTTGAGTATCTCTAAAACTGGAAAGGACGATAATTGCTATTTAAGAGGGGAATAAAAAAAAAAAAAAAAAAAAAAAAAAAAAAATAAGGAAAAGGAAAACAGAAAGAAAGCTTAAGTACTGAAACGAGAGTCGAGCAGCGTTCTTACCTTTTCTAAACGCGTTCGTCCAAGGTTCTCTTCTTTGTTAATGAAAAAACTATGAACAGTGAGTAAAAAAAAACAAAAAAAGAAAAAGAAATAAAATAAAAAATGTTTTCTATTTTTTCTTCTCTCTCTATTTTTTTTTTTTATTTTTTTATTATTTAACACAAATGTTATAATATATGGATTCAAAAATCACAAGATAAGATCCCTTAGGGCACGTATATTTGTAATAAAATATTTCGATAATAGTTATCTCCATTCATATACTATAAATGCATCATGGAGGATATTTAAAAAAAATTTCCCTTGATGTTACTCCATAATAAAGTGTAGAAAGGATCATACGATGCCATTGAAAAATTATCTCAATTTTTTTTTTTTTTTTATCAAACGAAAATAATATTCTTGTAATTTTTGTATCGTTCACGATCGAGGATTATTTTTTATGAAAACATTCTTTTTTGTTCTATTATTGGAAGTTAATAAAAAATGTGTTAAGCGTAACACCCATGTATATCTATACGTATATCCTTTTCATTATGAAAATTAATGAATGAACGATGACTTTTCAGAAGAAATTTCTCTTAGATGTGATTAATTAAGTCCTAAAAGAACTTTGAATTATTATTTGAAAAGCAATTTTATCTACGACGTATAAATTATTATTACACGTTGGTAGGAAAAAAAAAAGGAAAAAAAAAAAGAAAAAGAAAAGAAAAAAAGAAAAAATCGATAGATAGTCTCGGGTATTTTAATGGAACATTCGTTTTCGTTTATCCAATACGAGGGATTAACTGTCAAAGCTTATTTCATTCTACACGCCACTTCCTCCTCTTTCCTTACTTTCTTTATTTTTTTTTTTTTGTCAGAAATGCAATGAATACACGTATAGAAAAGAGAGAGAGAGAGAGAGAAAGAGAGAGAGAGAAAGAGAGAGAGAGAGATCCTATGAACTATGTGAATGGAGAGGCGGTCGCGATTACGCGAGACACGCGCGTTTACGCGATGTTTATCGTGAAAACTGGTATCTCAAGCTATATACCTTTGATTTACCGCGTTATCGCGTGGGTATCTGTATTGAAGTAGGTATTACCATGAACATTTATGACGAGTAACTCTTTTGATTGAACATTGCAAAAAAAAAGACAAAAAAGAATAAAGATAGAAAGGGAGATAGGAAGCAAGAGAAAGAGAGAGAGAGAGAGAGAGAGAGAGAGAGAGAGAGAGAGAGGGAGATGCAAAAAGAAACTGAAGAAAGTAAAAACGATTACTATTATAAATATATTCAAAGTTACAGACGTTTATGATCGGTTAGTCTTTTACCTTACTCTACGCTTGTACCAGTATGGAAATGAGAAGTTGGTACGATTCTCTTAGATCAGTTAGTAAGATCGATGTTATCTCATTGATCGATGAATTAAACCACCCGTCTAAATAGGTATCGTTAAACTAACACCTATATTTCAATATCTTTCGCGACAGGTACTTTGCAATCCTCTTCCTCGTTCTTTCTTCTTTTTCTTCTTCTTTTTCATCTTCTTTTTCGTTGTCTTCTTCTTCTTCTTCTTCTTCTTCTTCTTTTTCATCTTCTTCTTCTTCTTCTTCTACTTCTTTTTCTATGAATACTTTACCATAGATATTTTATGATAAGCGTTTTATCATTTGTATAGAACAAAGAGAAAGAGAAAAAAAGAGAGGGTAAAATTTCGACAACAATTGCGATAAATAAAAAAAGAAAATTAATAATGAATATAAGCGCATTATACGTATTCATAGAGATGATAATGTCTATTAGTATGATCTTTTAAATGTTTATTATAATTCTGAACACTATATCCTTAAATTGTATTATTAATATATATATACATATATATATATATATGTTCTTTTCTCTTTAGAATTTTTTTTGTTTTTTTGTTTTTTTTTTTCTTTGAAATGTTCAAAACATTAAAATTTTATTTTCTAGACAAGATTGTAGACAACCACTTTTAAATATCTCGTCATATTTTGTCTTTCGACAGATATTCGATTCCATCGTTTGCCGACTATAAATTATAGTTTATACGAAATATACGATCATTTGTACAGTTTTGCAGAACGAGATATATACGTACATGGTGTCCTCTGAAATACGTATATCAATATATTTTCTGTCTCACGAGGGGGTCGCACTCAGGTCTTTATGGAAAATCAATGGTGATATTTTACGGATAAGAGCATCGTTGTCAGATATGTAGGAAGCTATCGTATACGATTGAACATTTCTTCATGGTGTGAATTTTTTTAAGCGGCAGAAAAAAAAAAAAAAATAAAAAAAAAAACAAAAAAAAAAAAAAAAAAGAAAGTACGACAATCGTTCCTTTTCATCATTTTCTTTTTAATTTCCTCTAAATCGCTTCTTTCTTATTTTTTGATTTTTTTCTACATTCATGATCACTTACATCATTTCGTTTTACTAAGAGTCTATGATCGTCGCTTAAAAAAAAAAAATGCAATTTTCTCGTGAATTTCTTAAAAAATCTATAAGAAAATATTGGTTCAATGACAGACACTATGCGACTCTTTTGATTACAAAAATTTGACCAATTAAAGTCAGTTAACGTTAACACGAGATACTATCTTCTTTTTTACTCTTTTGTTTTTCTCTTCAATGTTGCTAATGCAACGATAATATGTTTTAAACCATTCGAATACGAGGACGAACGTTTCTCGAGTTGAAATTACGTAAGATCGCTTTCGTCAACGTCTCTCTTTAGTTTCATTTACACAAACATACTGTCTCTTCATGGATATATAAATATACAGACACACACACATACACACACTCACATACATACATATAATAAACTTTTTTATACGTTTAATACATTATGCAATTCTTAGAATTTGGTAAAGTATATTTGTATATCGAAAAGATAAAATTTGTATCGTCTTGTTAATAATAATTTTGTGAAAGAAGAAAAAAAAATGAAAAAAAAAAAAAGAAGAAAAAATAGAAATATAATCCAGATTTGAAAATATTTTCACTTAACAAAATGAAATTGACACATTAGATGACATTATTTTTAATTGGAGAATTAAGTGTGTTCGAGTAAAGATAAATATATAAAAAAGAAAAAAAAAAAAAAAAAAAGAAGAAAAAAAGAAAAAAAAAAAATAAATAAATAAAAAGCAAATCTTACCTGATAAGTCAACGTCGTTTTGTGAATCGCGTAAAAGTCGGCGCACACGTCGGCCTGGCCGGATGTCTCGCTCGTAATTTCCGTCTGGGGCTTTTAAAAGAATAAGTGAAAGCGTGAAGGAGAGACGAAGAGTGCCAAAACATCGAGTGTTTTTGCTTTTATTTTCTCTTTCTTTCTTTCTTTCTCTATCTCTTTCTCTCTTTATTTTTTTTTTTTTTTTTTTTTTTTTTTTTTTTTTTTTATCGAAAGCATATAGTCACCATCGTTAACGACATATTAAAATATATATCACGCACATATACGTACATAAATATATATATATGAACGTATACACTAGTATGTGTGTATAGAACATATTAAATATGAAAGAGGTACGGACAATACACGTATAACAAATTATTATCAACTGCAAGAGAAAGTTTCGAGATAACGTAAGACCGAACATCGTCTATGGCTACTGGCTACGTGATTGGAACAAAGCATAGAAGAGTATAGAAAATAAATTTGAGCTTTTATCTCTTTCAATTTATTATATTTCATTTTTTCTTCATTTATTTATCGTTCAATCATTGATAGCCATAAAAATTGAAATTAACCAAGACAATGGATATTCTGTTTTTTTTTCTCTCTCTCTCTTCGTTACTCATCGTAATCATTTCTTTCTCATCCTTCTGACTCGTTTTAGATTTATTAGTCGTATTGTTAAAAAAAAAAAAAAATAATAATAATAAGCAACATATGATTGCAAAACGGTCGAATTATTTTTTTATTTATTTATTTTTTCGTTCGTTCGTAAAGAATAAAAAAGAAAAAAGAAAAAAGAATGAAAAAGGAAGGGAAAAAGGGTGGCACCGAGATTCGATTCGATTCGATTCGATTCGATTCGATTTTTGCCTTCAAAAAGGAATTCGTTTTACGTTCGAGATCTCGAAGTAGAGGTGGAGTAGCTCGTCGCATGGCGTACACGCAGTGCCGAGCTTCACGCTTCGTAACAATGCTCCGACTTTCTCCATCACTTTCATTTTCGTTGCCCGATTGCTCGAGCTCTTTCATTCTTTCTCTTTCTCTCTCTCTCTCTCTCTCTCTCTCTTTGTCAAATTGAGAAATAGTTGGAGAATATAAACACGCATTCAGCCTTTTTTCAGATATTGCATTGACAAAATTTTCTTTTTCATTATTCTTGTAAATAACTGTAACGTGTTTTAAAATATAAATATGTTAAATGTTTTAAAAATTCGAAATTAAAAATGATATTTAAATGTACTCGTAAAAATTTCTTAGAATTTCTTTTTTACTATGTCAGTACAAAATTTCATTCTATCTTAAAATATCAGATTTAACTTTTATAATACATAAATTTTTATAATTAAAAAATTTATCAAGCTTTTCACCATAGAATTGTCTCGAAAAATTTCTTCATACGTATATTGATATATAATGATTCTTCGATATATTTGAACGAATGAAGAGATATAAAAGAGATTTTTCTTTTTTTTTTTTTTTTTTTTTTATCAGCTAACAAATCGGACTAACAATAAGCGATATTCTGAAATTAATATTCGATAAAATTTGAAAATAAAGTTTGGAGTGTGATTAGAAAGGGAAAGTAGATTCAAGACATTGTATTGCTTTCTTTTCAACACGTATATTTTTTCGCTTCTTATTTTTTTTTTTTCTTTTTTTTTTTTTTATTTTTTATTTTTTCCGTTGAAAAATAATGCCGTAAATCGTCGTAGGAAATAATAGAATCTGCACAAATCAACTCACTCGGCGCACCACTATCCTTTATTCGCTAGAGGTATTTACAGTGAACTCGAAACTGTGTTCGGAATCCTTCGGAATCCATTTAAGAGGTCCGTGGGTATTATCGGGATCGTGAGTTGGTGGGTGGACTGACGACGAGATAAGAGAAATAAGAAGGTGGTGAAGAGGAGGAAATGGGGAAAGGGAAAGAGGAAAAAGGGAAAATGGATTTGGGGAAATTCGAATCGAAAGAGAAATCAAAAGATTCGCGGGAAAATCAGTCCACCCTTAGATTTTCTCTCATTGCCATTCGAACGTTCGTTCATTCGTTATTCGTACGAATTATAGAGAGTTTCCCGCGCAAAATGGAAAAAGAGATAGGTATGTATGTATATCGTTATCGTTATCGTTATTAATTGGATCTTAAATGCAGCATGGAAATTAAATTATTTCCAGTGTGCATACATCGATAGCGAAAAAAGTATGTATGTGTGCGTGCATACGTGTCCGCGGTATATTCGGGTTGTCTGTCTACTACCCAATTCATTTTCTTTTCACTGTTCATACGTATTTTCCGCTTATGTGTATGCAACCCTAGCCAACCCTGTTCCTCCATTGAAACAACATTCACGAAATACGATTATCGGATTACATGACTATTTAGCCGTAGTAGGTACCGACGATTTTTCATTAAATTAATTAATTCGCTTTACAATTTCGTAAGATTTAAAGATTAGCGAGCGATAAATTCGTTATAAATAGTTTAGTTCGAGTAGTAAATTTCTTACTTGCTTTCCTTTCTTTCTCTTTTCTTTTCTTTTTTTTTTTTCTTTTTTTTTTTTTTTTTTTTTTTTTCGTTTTTTTTTCTCCCCCTCATTTCTCTATCTCCCAAACGAAGAAGAGAGCTTATACTCGCTGTCATTTCGTTAAATAGTTTTAATAATATTTCTGAGAAAGTAGAGAGGCAAATTCGTTTCTTCGACGAGTGCCCTGCTTCTTTTTCGTCTCTCTTTCTTCTCTTCTTTCTCTTGTTCCTTTTTTTTTCTTTTTTTCTTTGTTTTGTTTTTTTTTTTTTTTTTTTCCTTTTCTTTTTTTTTTCCTTTTTTTTTTTTTTATCTTTTTCTTTACAGAGAGCACATCGGGAAATATCGAGGAGAAACGATGGGAAAGAGTGCGGGAGTGTGGGTTAGGAAAAGGAATAAGGATTATAATGATTTTTTTTTTTTTTTAATCGGGAAACATGCGAGACATTTAATAAACACCGAGTAGTTAGTAGAATTATAAGAGCCGGCATTAATACGAGTTCCTCGAAATACTCGACTTAAAATTATTCGAGAGTCGATTTTTTTCTTTTTTTTTTTTTCTTTTTTCGAAAATTCGATAATCTCTTTCTCTTTTTCTTTTTTTTTTTCTTTTCTTTTTCTTTTTCAGGGCTAAATCTATTTGAAGATTATTTAAAGAATGAAAATCTATGGCGATGATTTGACAAGAATATTGAGAAAAATAAAGGAAGTCGAAAGACATTCTGTCCTTTCTTTGTTCTTCTTTCTTTCTTTCTTTCTTTCTTTCTTTCTTTTGTAGTTTTGTTTACGCGCTCTATAATAAAATTTCACGAAAACAATTTTGTACGATTCTTTATCGATTCGACGAATCGTACGAGAGTATCGATTTTCGATCGTTCGAAAAAATCGACCAATATTGCCAGGCCCATAATTAGAATACATTTAGAAATATTTTAGCGGCGATTAAAAATCTGAATCGTCGAGAATTTTCGCTAAGTCGGGGCGCATTTTCAGCGTTATGATCGAGGGACGACGTAGGATCGAAATTTAGCGACGAGAGACGGCAGTGGCGGCAAATTCGAGCTTCCTCGCGCGTGACGTGCGTACCTACGTTCGACATGACTTTCGCGGTGTAGCTAATAGGTACATAACTACGAGTAAGAGACGTATAGTCAAACCGCCCATTTACGCAACCATCCAGTATACGTGCGCGTGCGCACAAACTCATACATGACTCTTTCTCTTTCTCTTTCTCTCTCTCTCTCTCTCTCTCTCTCTCTTTCTCTTTCTCTCTCTTTCTCTCGTACACATATGTACGCAATATCTTTCTCTCTTTTTCTTCGTGCGATTGTATTTGTATGTGTGCCTTTCGAAGGTCAAATACACGACAATAGGATTCCTAAGTGTGTCTCCGAGCCTTGCTTCTGTACATGTGTGTTTTTCTCCTTTTTTTTTCTCGTATATATGTGTGTATGTCAGTGCTCACGCGCACGCAATCTCTCCCCTTCTCTTTTCCTTTCCTTCCTTCTTTCTCTCTCTCTTTCTCACTCTCTCTCTCTCTCTCTCTCTCTCTCTCTCTCTCTCTCTTTTTATCTCAATTTTTTCCATTCTGTCTTTCTCTCTCTCTCTCTCTCTCTCTGTCTGTCCTCGGAGCTGACGATAATTCGAGACTTCGCAATCGTAATCGTTAATGAATAATAATCGAACGACTACACGTGCATACGCGCATTTACCGATTCGATCTTCCGCAAAGAATCTTTATAATTACGGAAAGAGAGAAAGAAAGAAATAGATGTTTTCTAAGCCTACCATTTGCCAAGATCAACGAGAAAAGGTTTCATCTCTCTTTCGCTCTCTCTCTCTCTCTCTCTCTCTCTTTCTCTCTTTCTCTCTCCCTCTCTCTCTTTTTCTCTACATATATCTATCTATGTCGTCGTCTTAATTAGCAAAGGCCATAATTTTATAATTGCCGTTTTTGTCCATTGACTCGCTTAAGTTTTCTCTCTCTCTCTCTCTCTCTCTCTCTCTCTCTTTCTTCTTCCTATCCTCCTTTCTTATCTTACGTGATTACAAATTCCGTAATACTATTTTCCTATTTTTCATCCGTTTCATCCCGTGATAATCGTCATTTTAATTTTTATTCGTCGATTATAATTCATCTTTCTTTTTCTCTTGAGAACTCATTTTATTTTCATTCCTTTTTACTTCGACTGTTATATTTCGAAAAACGTAATTCATTCCGATAAATCATCATCATCGATCGTCCGATTCGATCGTTCGTTTCGTTTCGTTTGACTCGTCTTACTTTGGAAGACGACGTATTGCCTAGCGACAGGCGCAATTCTCCTTTCTCTTTTTACGTTTCTTCCTCTCACAAGACCTTTGAAAATCATGGACGGACGTACACACATGTATGTACTTTGATCGCGAGATCGGATTTGCGAGGATTCGTCGTGCGGTTACCTAGACCAGATATACATCGAGAAAGAAAGAGAAAACGAGAGAGAGAGAGAGAGAGAGAAAGAGAGAGAAAAGAGAAAGAAAGAGAGAAAGAGAGAGAGAGAGAGAGACAGAGAAAAGAAATTCTTATGGTGTGTTATAAGCGAAATATCACGAATATCAAAAGGGTATTACCATTGTTTCGCAAACTTGGCAGTGCAAATTCAATTCCATGTGATTTGATTTCGGAATGTTTCATTTGATTATCGAAATTAGTCTTTGATTCGTATTAGAACGTTTCATATTTGAACATCGTTTGACTCCTTTCAATGAACACTCTTCTAATCCGTGATTGTAGATTTATATGAAACCACCGAGAGCGTCGTGAAAGTCCTGCAAGTAGGCGAGAAGTTGTGGCATCGTTGGTCGATCCCTCGAAAGGCCAAGCCAACAGACGGCCATAACGGCGAAGAGCTCATCGGGACAAGGTCTTGGTTGTGCCAATCGATATCCATCTCGAAGACAGACCATCATTTCGAATGGATCAACTTCAACGTATGGTTGTTGACCCAATGTTGCTAATTCCCAGAGGAATACGCCGAAGGACCACTTAATGAAGATAGAACAATTTTAGTGAGCTTATTATATGAAATAGTTATTGCTCATTCATTTTCATTTGTACTCTATAGTATTGCGGCATTTAAGAGATTCGTCCTCTTAAAAATTAATATAATTAATATAATAAATATTAAGCAAAAATTTATAAATGTTATATCTAATAATATATATAATAAGGTAAAATATATTTTAAAATTGATTTAAACACGATATTAATATTAAGACATGGACGTAGCTCGTACTAATGATCGTAAAGAGGAAACATTCGCCAATACTATAACAGATTATTATCAATGAAAAAAATCGTACCACGTCCGTCGCAGTGCTATATTGATTGTGTTGAAGACTTTCCAAAGCCATCCAACGTATCGGTCTATTTTCATTATCCCCAAGACAATGATAATCCTGAGGAAAGAGATCTCGAGCCAAGGCAGCATCGGCTAATCTAACACGAAGGCTGTTAGGTTCTATCAGACAATTCCTGGCAGCGATATCCCTAAAATTATGGAAATATAATATCGTTAGATCGTAATAGAATGATCGTCTCGAACAATTGTAAGGGGAACGTTTCTCACCTATGTAAGAGTCCGCGACCATGCAGAAAAGCTCCGGCTCTGGCAACCTGAGCACCAACGTTCACCAGATCCCTGGTCACGGGATGGTGACTTCCATCGGTAAGGTAGAGTTTCAGATTTAATTCTCCCTGCGTACTTGTGTACGCTAACAATGGGCAAGAACTGTCAAGGCAAGCTGCTGCCAAGGAGGCTATATTCGCATGTACCAAACCGGCCAATTGCGAACCCTCCACAACGAGCAACGATGCCTGATAAGCAGATGCTACCTCTGAAAGTTACGATACTTTATTTCTAATCGACCTTTTTTATTTTTTTTTTTTTTTTTTTATTATTATCATTAAAATGATACATTTCTAACAGGTTTCTCTTAATGTTTCTTTTTCCTTTTTTTTTTCTTTTTTTGTTAATTTAATCACTCATCATATGATTCGAAATGACATGAAAATTTTTAATTATTTTATTAAACTTTAATTCAACGTTCGTAAATATGTCCAAGCCGATTCGTAAGGATTTTTAATACTCCATTAAAGATATTAAAAATTTGTTTGTTTCGACGAAAATATTGAAATTTAAATGAAACTCGATCGATAATAGGTATATGAGATTTCCTACATTATCCAAAGTAGGTACTCATTGATCGGTCGTAGGCAAGAAGAATAATGGAAATTCGAAACTTTCTTGATATTTTTATGACATATAATATGCCTATTTTATTTTATTTGAAATAATTACAATTAATTATTTCAAAATGACTTTACCTGTCACCGTTTTGATGATAACTTCTTGCTCTCGACCACCCATATCCAAAGTTCCTCTGTATACACGTCCGAAGGTTCCCTCCTGTACGAGATTACGACAGTAAAGTGCCGATCTCGGTACTGAAAGCGCTCTTGCCTTTTCACAGGGGTCAGTTGACTGAAAAGTTTATCAACCAATACGATTATATTTCTAATTGAAAATAAATGTTTTTTTTTTTTTTTTTTTTTTTTATTTGTATTATAATATATCACACAATAGAACAACTCTAAGTGAAAACATTTTTGTACGTATTATTAGAGAATTATTTCAAATGGCTTTTGTTTATAAATATGACATATATAAAAATCTTGTCATAATGTCTTTTAAATATAACATAACGCATATATGTGACAGATAGATAAGCAAATAAAAAAAAAAATATATATATATATATCCATAGAAATAGAGATAGAGAGAGAAAATACGATGTTTAAATTAAAACACGTATCACGTTATTTCAAGGTTAAAGAAATGAAGAAAAAGTAGAAGATGAAGAAGAAATCTTCCGACATTTCGTCACTGTACGTTGTCGACGTGTGTCCCCTTTGTTCTCAAACGAATTTCCATCGGTCCCTGTCGCGAAATGTAACGATGAAAGCCGACGTAGCACGGTATGAGGGCGGACTATTCATTAATTTCAATTTTACGGAGTTTTGCCTCCGGTTCATGCTGCATGTACGCTTATACGCCAACTCGTTGTATGTATATATATATATATATATATATATATATATATATAATATATACATATTGTACACTCGTACATAGAACGTGGAGAATGAGAAGGGTAGCGGCGAAATAAAAGGAAGAAAAGCGGCGGAAAAGCGATTCCAAACGTGTTATCTCGTCCGGGTACAGTGAAGTTACTGGATAGGATGTATTCAATTCGAAAAAGGTGAGAAAGAGGGACTGAGGGAAAGAGATATATACAAATAAATTTATTTTAATGTTCGTAAAGCGAAATTAGACAGCTTAAATGGGGAAGAATGAAACGTACAAGTTATTTTAAATACAAATTTAAATGTAAAAACTTTCATAAAGTTAAATAACATCTATGGGATTGTTAATATATTATAAATAAATTAAATTATATCTATATAATAAAGTATAAACAATATGAATTACATAGAAGTTAATATATCTATAAATTTTCATTTATCATTTCGTTTATTATTTATGAAAATTTAAAGAAAATGAGAATTGAAATCCACAAAATCAGATAAAGAAAACATTCGTCGTATTTTTTTATTAAGTATAATTACGTGATACAATTCGTTCTCTGTATAAATTAATATAAATTAGATATATATATATATATATATATATATATATATATATATATATAAAGTGAAAGAAATAGAGTTGATGAATGTATAGATTACAAAAAAAAAAAAAAGCAAAAAAAACGAAAACGAGAGAAAGAAAGAGAGAGAGAGAGAGAGAGAGAGAGAGAGGGATGTTGTTCGGAGGTGTCGAGAGGGTCGTCTCGTCCAACGACGAGAGCGATTTTATGAAAATGCAAATACGTTTGATTTCACGGCTTATCAGGGTGGTGGTGGTGGTGTCTGTAATTATAGCGAGGGTGAACTGCGAGCACAGTATCCGCGAACAAGCGAGCATTGTTTCCGGAACGAAAAAGTGCGACGCGACGTGTTTTACGCTAGGCCGATTTTGCTTCTTCCCTCGAACTCGAATTTCCGCTTTTCTATTTATCTCTTCCTCGTTCTCCTTTCGTTCCCTTTCTATTTCTATCTTTGTTATTTCCGCATTCAGTTCATAACACACAACAGTCGTCGTCAGTCCTTTTATTTTCTCGCTTTTATTTCATATCACGTTATTCTTCACGTTTTCACAATCATCACACTTTGTGAAAACGTCGATTAATAACTTGACAAAAATTTTGTCAACTAGCAAAATTTTGCATATGAATTCTTTTTCTTCTTTTTCATAATACCACTTACGTCGTCGATAAAGGAATAAAGAGGAAAAAGAAATAAAGACATTTTTATTTTTCATTTAATACATTGCAAATATAGATATAATACTATCGTACGAGTACCTTGACGTTTTCACTCACCGCTCATAATACTGTCGTAATTATGTATATTACTGATATTCGTTATCTCGTAGATATAAAAAAAAAAAAAAAAAAAAAATTGAAACAATAGGATATATACGAATTTGATGGATTTCCGATAAAGACCGAAGAAAACACTTAAAATTTCCAATGCTAATTATTCGACAATTATAAATACCGATTCTTTAATAATACCAATTAACTACTATCTCTGTAATGATTAACGATAACGGTATAGAAACAAATAAACATTTTCGAGTGACGTATAAGTCCGTATTGGTAGCAAATGTAATATCAGAAACTCGTGGAAAATCCTATCAACGAGCTTGGAGTGTGCTTGTAATGGAGAATGTCGAGTGAAGTAGAAAGAGAGAGAGAGAGAGAGAGAGAGAGAATATTTTAATACGACGACATGAGTAGAGTACGAAATCCAAATAAATGAAAAAAAAAAAAAAAAAAACAACAACAACAAAAAAGAGAAAGAGAAGAGAAAAAGAAAAGAGAAAACTGAGAGAAAAGAGAAAAAAAGGAGGAGTGGGTAGGGAAGGAAAGGAAATAAAGAGAGTGAGTAGCGTCGAACGAGAGAAAGTAAAATAGAGATACAAAATGGATTTTAGTCAGACCGAAACGGAAGTAGATACATCGTAGGGACTAGAGAGTATAGGAGTGGGAGTGAAACTTTTATCCTTTTGTTCTATCACGATATCGCGCTATCGATTCCGCGACGTGGCCGCAGGCAACCTTTTTTTCATTGGTCCGTGTGTGCACGAGGCAAGAGTTTGATTTATTTATCGAGTGGCTTTCGTCAAATATCGTGCCGGTCATGCAGGCCGTAGGCGCTTTAAAAGCTTCATTTTCAGGATACATTTGTGCATTTTTTTCTCTATCTCTTTCTATTTTCTCCCATCCTCCTCCCTCCCTCTCCACCTCTCTCTCTCTCTATCACATACACACACACACATATATTATTGTTCTTTTAGTCGAACTTCGAAGGGAGAAATAAGTCGACGATGAGGATTCGATTTAACTCGATGAAAGTTGTGTCCTAACTCGGACTGGAAACGACGAGAGAAAACGTTGGAAAGAAGCTGCGAGACCGAGGTGAAAATTAATTAAATCCGAGAATCGGCTTAAGCGAACGCTCTCCGTTGTCACTCGTACTGCTCTTTTTTTTTCTCTTTCTTTCTTTCTTTCTTTCTTTTTTTCTTTCGTTTCTTTTTTTTTTTTTTTTTAAGGAAAAGCGAGGCGAGTTGCGTATCTATCGTTTCTTCATCATCGTATACATTCATTGGCAAAATCATATATAGAAGATTTATAGAAATATTATATGTGATTACTTCGCCGCGATATGAATATGAATTATAAATTCGATTACGTGATCGATTAAATCTATTGTTTTCATATATTTTAATAAGTAATATAGTTATAATTTATAATATTACTTTAATTACATATATATAAATTTATCGATTGTACGATATACTTATGTTTAATTTCGTCACGAAGAATCACGTTACACGTGGTATATGTGTGTGTGTGTGTGTGTGTGTGTGAGGGAATTTTCCAGGAGATATATTTCAGATCTCGTGGTCCCTGAAACTGTCGTCCTTTAGACTCAGGTCAGGGAATATAACGTCTCAAGCGTATCGTTTTACCGGTACTAGAAGGATATATAGACTGAATGAGAGAGAGAGAGAGAGAGAGAGAGAGAGAGAAAGAGGGAGACGGGGGAGGGAGAGTAAAGAGAAAGAGCTAAGACGCGCGTTGAAGACAAGAAGAGAGAAGAGTTTCTTCTCTCACGACCGCACAAGCAAGCGAGTATGTAACTTGTTCGTACTCTTGCATGCAAATTGTAATGTGTGCGTAGATAGAGGAGGTTGCTTTTCTGTTAGGGCCAAGACACATACACACTTACGTACGTCTCTGCTACCCCGGTAAATTGATCCAAGATCAAAGCCGAAACAATCACAGGACCCACTTTCAACCACCCTTTGCCTTCCTATCCCTCCTCTCATCCACTCCTTCAACCAACCCACTACCACTTCCTTCTCCTCTTCTTCGAAAGCAGTTTAGAGCTTTGACGAAGAAAGAGAGAGAGAGAGAGAGAGAGAGAGAAAGTAAGAGGGGAGAGAGAAAGTAAGAGGGGAGAGAGAAAGGAGGGAAAAGGGAAGTAACCGTGTGTGTAATCTTCCTGCTTTCTCCGGCAACCCTCCCCCGCGTCGTTACCCTCCCAACCTTCATCACCCTCTTCTTTTCGAGAAAATTAACGTAAAACGTTGCTCGTTTCCATCATACTTCTCCCTTTCTAAAATATAAACCACCTCCTTATTATATATACCGGTTTGGTCTCTTTGATAAATTCGATTAACTTTTCTTTTGTTTTCTTTGATCATTTTTTATTCTCTTTTTTTTTATTCTTTGATTTCAATTTCCTTTTTCTTTTTTATTTAAAAAGTTCTAAAGTGATATTATATAAAGAGAAATGTTAAATGCGATGGCTCTATGCAATCGTTTAATTTAGATCGACCTAATATTATGATTGCATTATTATTGTTATTATTATTATTATCATTATTATTATTATGCAATGCATTTAGTAACATGTTTTCTTAACAAACGTTATATTATTATACAAATACGAATGGAATAACCCAAGGAAAAGGACAACGATATGATATGATAACTTTAACATCTTGCGTGAGTTTCTCTCATTCTTCTTGTTTTCTAACTGCCTACGTCCTTTAATATTAATTTTGAAAAGTTGTCTTATCTCGTCCTGTTGTCTCGTATCAACTAAAACGAATCCGAGAAATGGCGCGAGACGGGAGAGTCAAGGAGAATTGGAATTTTCGATGGGACAAAGTGGTATAGAGTATGTATGAGAAAAAGAGGGAAAAAAAGAGATGGAGAAAAAGTGACCGAGAATGAAAAAGAAAGAGAGAAAGAGACAGAGAGAGAGAGAGAGAGAGAGAGAGAGAGAAAGTGAGGAAGAGAGGGAAATAAAAGATAAATAAGAAAAAAAGAAAAAGGAAAAAGAAGGGCAAAGGAAAAAGACTACACGTGTAGATATGTATTTCCGACAAGGGCCGAATCTCGTTCGGGTCTCTCATTCTATATCTATATACGTATGTGTGTGTGTATGTGTGTGTGTATGTACCTACCTATGCTCGCTTTGAAATAGCTGAATAAAGGGCACGAAGAGGTGGGAAGGATCGGTGCAGGAAAAGTTCACCCTGGCAAGCGGCTCGCTCGTCTGCGAACTCGATAAACTTTTGAACGTGGATTTTCTCGGTGTATACGAAAAGAGAGACGAGACGAGACGAAACCAGACGAGACGAGACGAGACGAAACGAAACGTAATTCGAATAGGAAAGAAAAATGCGCTAGAGAGAACGAAGGAGATGTTTTCTCTCTGAAATCGTGAGGGGATCGACGGAAAAAGATATTTACCTACTTTTTGCGATTTGTCTCTCAAAAGAGTTCGCAATACTTTTTTTAAGTGAACTCTCTCTCTTTCTCTCTCTCTCTATCCCTCTATCTCAATCTCTCTATTTCTCTAGTTTTCTCTCTCTCTCTCTCTCTCTCTCTCTCTCTCTCTCTCTTCGTTTCCTTCGAAGTTAATATTTACAGGGAAGAAGTTTTTATCGACAATGTTAAAATTATTGTACATCGATGCAATAGTGATATATAATAAATTTTAATTAAAATATATTGGATGGAATAAAATATTTGATAAACGATCAATATAATTCTTCGATCAAAATCTTTTATAATATCTTATATGAATTCGATCGATAATATATAATATATAAATTAAATGAACAAATCTTTTTTTAAATATACATACATACATAAATATGTACGTTTGAATCTTTTAAAATAAAAAAAAATATTTTTCTTTTATCGTACCTGACTGAGATGCGTGACATGACTGGCAGCATAGTAACTTGCTCTAGATCCACAAGGTCTCGCATAAAGCGGTTCCAGGTCGGCGATGGTCGCGTAACTTCCGGAATTCGCGCTTCCGGGCCTTGGGTCGACTCTGACCAGTACCGAACTTCTGGCAAGTCCGTCGGTGTCAGCTGCCGAATAGCTACAGCAAGGAAGAGTTTTCCTGAAAGGATGAGACGGCACGACCGAGTTAATCGCTCGTCTCCGCCATTGCGGAGACGTGTAATAGCAGCGACGAGATTTAGAAATTTTTGAATCGTTAGATTCATTCGTTATTTCAAATTAAAGTAACGCGAAATTATTTCGGAAAATTTCGAAAAATTTCGAAAAATTTTCATTGCTATATTAAAATCAGAAAATAAGATTGATACATGTATATATATATAAAATGTATTAAAAAAATACATAGACATTTGTTGTATATATTAAATCAGTTTATACATTTTAAATTACCTATAATAAATTATTATTATTATTATTATTATTATTATTATTATTATTATTATTATATAATTAGTATATTTCTTATTATAATTCGAGCTGTTCAGTAAAAATTATATTCGCTATATACGTATATATATATATATATATATATATATATATATATATATATATATATATTTTCGATGATTGCAAAGAAATAGGATTTCATACAATTTCAAGTGACCCTGTATATTTCTACGAGAACTTGTTGAGATGGAAGGAAGGAAAGAAGGAAAGAAAAAAAGAAAGAGAGAGAGAGAGAGAGAGAGAGAGAGAGAGAGAGAGAGAGAGAAAGACAAGAAATAAAAAAAAAAGAAACAAAGAGAAGAAAAAGAAAAAGAGAAAAGAGAAAAGAGACGAAAAAGAAGAAAAAGAAGAAAATAGAAAAGAACGAATTTGCTTCGAATGCATGGAATACGCACTTCTCCGTAGTGTAGCTACCAAGTAACATCGTCTCGGCAGCGTCGAGGTAAACGAAGTTAAAAGGGAAAAAGCCATAACGAATTTCGAACGCGAAAGGCAGAGTCGAGATGAACAGAAAAAGAGAGAAAGAGAGAGAGAGAGAGAGAAAGAGAGAGGAAGAGAGAAAAATATAGCATGGTTTTCTCGTTCGAGGAGAAGAGAGAGATAGAAGGCAAACTCCGAAAGCAGAAGCGCAAGTCTATTCGCCTGTCTTTATATAATCTTCAACGAGAAATTACGTTCGACGTCGAGAGCTCCTTTGGTTCTCTCTATCTCGCTAGATTTACATTTCCTCCCGGGCGAGCAGCACCTCCAGCGCTCTGGATCATCTCTTCTTTACCCACACCCACTATCTCGCTCGCTCGCTCACTCACTCACTCACTCACTCTCTCATTTTCTCTCTTTCTTTTTTTTTCTCTCTTTCTTTTTTTTTCTCTCTTTCTCTCTCTCTCTCTCTCTCTCTTTCTCTCTTTCTCTCTTTCTCTTTCTATCTATCTATCTTTTGGCGAGTATCGATGCTACGTCAAAGGATAATATTCTCCTATGATCAAATTAGTTGCTCGGATAATATCGAACGGATTCGATAGTCCGCTCAATGTTCTGCTTCCTATCGATTTCCTGTTCATCTGCTGCATCGTCTGTTATTAATACGAACAAAATCATATATACATATATGTATGAGTTGTAGAAATTGAAACATTCAGACGTATCGATACGATATTTCTGATAATAAATCTGATTGTAAACTTGTTAATACTCATCGATTTGTGAGATCGATAAAAGATAATGATATTAATGATGGTAATAAGTTTAATTTATTAAAAGCACGTAAAACTCCTGGCACTCTCTATTAGAAGTTTAAGTTAAATTTTGTAAAATCGATGGTACATGTATTTATTTTCTAAATGAAAATATGTATTTTTGAAACGAATGCGCCATTACATGCTGCAGAATTGATATATATATATATATATATATATATATGAAGGCTTCTATGAAATACTCGATTTTTCATATTCTGGAAAAAGTATAAAACTTGTTTTTAACGAATATTGTAACGTATATAATTCTGACACGTTACATATAAATTGGAATACCTATGAATAAAGCTTCGTTATTTCAATGCAAAGACGAAATATTAGTTATCAGTTGCAGCTACCGATTGTCAGCAAGACTAGATATTTTGGATACGCATCAACAAGTACAGAAAATGTAAGAGAACATATTATTGTAGTTTACGCTGTTATAACTTTCGAAACAATTCAATTCGTATATATTATATGCATACATACATATATGTATAACTTTCATTAATTAGACGGGTTTATGATTGTACGTAGATACGTATTATTGTACATGTACATATGTACGATAACTACGAATTTCTATTTTAAGTTTATTAATACATTATATGGATTTATTAGAATAGAATTTTAAATGAAAATTCGTACTTATTAATAATTTATTATAAAAGCTTTCTTATATTTATTAATACATACGACCTGCAAAAGTCTTACTATTATTTATTTAGAGTAACTACGACGATTCTAAAATAAATTTTTAAATTGCAACGTACGTTGAAATATAAAGGCAACATCAATTATTTGTTTTTAATGGAATTTCTTTTTAATCCAATGGATCAAGTAAAAGAAGAAAAATAAAAAAGGGAAGAAAGTGAAAGAAGAAAGAAAAAAATCAAACTACATTTGAAACACATTTATATATGTCGTTTGTGAAAGAAGCGGTCAGTCAGTTATATTTAAAACGATACACCCTGTATATATTTCTATGTATCTATATAAATGTATCGTATCTACTCCATTGATCGAACATACGTAAGGATATATATATATATATATATATATGTAGATGATAAGCAATAAAGAGAAAAATCGTATTTTCTTGGAACAGAGGTGAATCCCGATTTACACCATTCTTGTTCTCAACGGTACGTATATCTTTCAACAAGAACTGTTGGATTATTATTATGTGGCCGTGAATATAAGAGATTTCTTTTTTTCTTCTTCTCTTTTTTCATCGAACAAATTTTAGATCCGATAGTGACGTGTGAAATTCGTTCGTAGCCCGCGGGCCAATGCGCTTTATAAAAGGGTAGCTTTGCTTCCACCCTCGATAGTTCGTTATTAAAGAACGTCGCGATGCCTGACAAGATATACGATATATTGTACGACGAAATAAATAAAAAATAAAAAAAGGGTGAGTGTGAGAGAGAAAGAGAGAGAGAGAGAGAGAGAGAGAGAAAGAGAGAGGAAAATCGAAACGTAGAACATCGTTGGTGAGAGTAGATTCTCTTTTTCTTTGTTTCTCTCTCTCTCTCTCTCTCTCTCTCTTTCTCTGTCATTCTTTCTTTTTCTCTCTCTCTCTCTCTCTTTCTCGCGCGCATCGATTCGATACAGAACCGTCGATATTTTTCATGGATTTATTGCCCATTTCGTGTATGTAAATCTGCCGGTACAATTTACCGAAAAGTCGAGTGAGCGAAATAAAAAGGAAAAAAAGGAAAAAGAAAAAGCAAGTAGAAAAAGAGAGAAAGAGAATCGTGTTTCGTCAGCGACATTCGAAATAACTGGAATACTGACAACCAGAATTTTCTCTCACTCTTTTTCTTCATATCGCTTTTTCTCTCTCTCTCTCTCTCTCTCTCTATTTCTCTCTATTTCTCTCTATTTCGATCTATCTATCTATTTTTTTCTTTTCCTCTATTTCCGAGCACATTCCGCAAACTTTTCAAGAGATAAAAAAGTATCGGTCGTATTGCATCCGAATTTCTCCATTGGACTATATCTTTCCTTGGCCCGATTATAAATTAGTAAAACGATAAAAGAAAAATAGAAATAGAGAGAAAAGAGAATGGAGACGATATGGTATTAGGTATCCAGGGTTAGATCGTCCAACGTACATATCAATGAACCAGTGAAAATAAATTTCTAAACTTGGAAGTCTCTTGAGATGTAGCCTGCTTGAAATAATAATATAAAATATCTCTCTCTCTCTCTCTCTCTCTCTCTATTTTCTATCTAAAAGATCTGTTATTTCTTTTCTATTTTCTTCTTCTTAAAACTTTATCGTTCCTTCGACGACACATACCTACCCTATGTATATCTACAGCATGTATATTAACGCGTTAAAATGTTGGAACGGGTAAGTAGAATAGCTCAAGGAAATTCTACTCTTCGAAGAAAGTTCTACTCTACGCTCGTCTCTTTCGTGCATCACTTTAACATCCCTTACTACTTTACCACCACTAGAGTTCCGAGAGAGTCGAATCGCAGGAACGCCTTTTGTGCGTTGAGTTCGACGTAGGAACGAGGAAGGATCAAGGAAATGTAGGAAGACGTGGGAGAGGGGAGGGGGGGGTTACAGGGGAGGGAGGGGATTGAAAAAGGAGTGGGGGGGGTTGACTGTGTTCTCTCGAGCGAACGAATGTAAAATCTGTATCTTCTCCCTTTCTCGTGGCCTAGAAGGGAAAATGTCTCGTGTGCAAGAGAGACAGATAGAGAGAGAGAGAGAGAGAGAGAGAGAGAAAGAAAGAGAAAGAGAGAAGGAGAGAGAGAAAGAGAGAGAGAGAGAGAGAGAGCCTGGAGCTCCGTTTTCCCGCGCGTTATCAGAGTGGAGAGCCTCAAAAGAGCTAATATATCTCGAGGGAGACAATTGGCCCGCGTCGTGGTTCTTCCATCGCGAATGAGAAGATAGGGAGTACCTTCGAAGAATTTTATCCCCTCTGTTCCCGTCTATCTTCCTATATCAAACCAACTTACGGATATAATCATGTAGTTTAATATTTGATGCTGGCCCTAATGAAGAACGATAATAATTTCTTTATTCTTCTTCTTCTTTTTCTTCTTCTTTTTCTTTTTCTTTCTTTTTTTTTTCTGATTATAGGAAGGTGATGTAATTATAAATCTGCATGTGTAATGTACTCTATATAAAGTGGTATGAAGTCAGATAATCATTTTTGTCGATTTACGTTATTTCAATGAAAAAGAAAGAACATTTTTAATATCTACTTTTCTATCGCATTATCACTTGTACCAAGTTTAATTCCTGTCTTGTTGGTTTCTATTCATTTTTTTCTTTTCTTTTTTTTTTTTTTTCTTTTTTCTTTTTTTTATTTATTTGGTACATACTGATTTAATAGGAACAAGAACTTATTCTTTTTCTTTTTTTTTTTTTTTTTTCGTCGTCGTTAAAAAAAGATACACACCCTGACGTATCATTTTGATTAGAAACTTGATAATTATGTTACGAGTAAGTGTGAAATAAAAGAAAGAAGATAAAAACAAAAAAAAAGAAAAAAGAAAAAAGAAAAATAGAAACTGAATAGAGATGAAAAGTTATTGATTGAAAAACGACAATGTTATCCTGGCTCGTAAAATTAAACTATGACACGGATAAACTCGGAAGGAAAGACACGAGCTACTCGTGTAAAAACATGGTAGGATTCAAGGGTCGAAATGGGGGATGGAAGAAACGTGCTTCTACTTCATCTTTCGTCTTGCCGAAGCAGCTCAAGCCGTGGGAGGACAGATCTTGAAGGAACCGATTGGTATAGTCGTGCAATAAAATGTCGGATGGCGTGCCAAGCGACCGACAGATCACCGGGTCTTATTGAAAGGATATTTCATTCGGACGAGTTCCTATCCAGCTTATCCGACGAATTTCTCGCGGGGGCTCTGAAGCAAAAATCCCACTTCTTTCCTTTTCCTCTTCCAAAGGGATAGTACCTTTCTTGCCTTTTGCTTTTCTTCTCGACGAGGAAAAGGAGGAGGAGGAGGAGGAGGAGGAGGAGGAGGAGGAGGTAGGGTAGGAGAAAGAAATAGGAAGAAACACGAACTCGCGACGCTTACATTTGCGATTTTTCGCTTCTTATTTCTAATAAAAAAATCCAATGAAATTTATCCTGATAATTATAATGATAGAATCATATAGAATTTTAACATTCGAATGATATTAATTATAAGTATTTCAAATATATCATATTAACAATGAATAATTTTTATTATATTTCATATTTTTATTATTGTTCGATGTGTATTAAAATTCTATAATAGGTTATTAGGAATTTCCTATAGTTTCAAATTTCGATATATGATCGTATAAAAATTATTGGAAATTTGTTTGTTAAAAGTAATAATTTCGTGGAAAAGAGAATATTTTTCATTTTCGCTTATCTTTATGTATAAAAAAAAAGGAAAAAAAAAAAAAAAAAAAAAAAAAAAGGAAAAAAAAATATCCTCTCGTATGTTACAAAATACTTACTGAGATTCCTGAACTCGTGCCTTGCTATTGCGAATGTACAAAGCACTGGCGACACTGCCAACGACTAGTATCAAAGCACAGGCACAAGTGGCAGCAACATAGAGCGCACCAGCACCATTCACCAAAGGACCAGGCTCCAAACGTACCGACTCGTTACGAGGGGGTGTTTCGACTCCTAAAAAAAATACCACAAATGTTGAGTGTCCTCATAAATTCTTTTTTATCGTAACGTGAAATCGAATCGAATTTCACGAATAGAAAAGATTCGATCTTATAAACGACATATATATGTGGTCGATATTTTTTCTTCTAAAAATATTATTTTAAATAAAATAAAACATACTTTAAACGGTGAAATGGTATGGGACATGATTTTTTCTTATATACGTATATATTTTTATATTTTCAATATTTCAACGATATTAATTACGTGGGAAAATTTTTAATCAATTTTAATTACTTCGATAACAGATATTTGTATTTCCATATGACGTACAATTTCACGTTCACATATTTTTCCATATGATATTTTACAAACGATGTATCTAATTAATAATTTCATTGCTGTTACGATAAGCCCTCATTCCTCATTTATATCCCCAAAATTCGTCATACTACATACGCGCTAGCAAACGATCCTTTTTACACGATCAATGAGTTCTTTCGATTCATTGGCTCGCGCATGCTTCGTTATCAAGTCCAATTTGCTTTCCGATGAATTATCGAATTTAATATTATTATATTTATCGTATTTCTCTGAGATAACGATATCGTCGAAACGAGATTTTAGCATTGCTATAAATTATTCCGGTTTTATATAAATCCATTTACTTTTTTTTTTTTTTTTTTCTTTTTTTTTTCTTTTTTTTCCTTATAGTAATGAGTGTCACGAGAAAAGAGAGAGATAATTCATACAATCGGATTAAAAATAATCATGTCAATTTAAAGAATATATTTTATAACTCATAAAAATATATTATTTCAAATAAGATAGATATTTTTTTATTAGACAATATCACATCGATACAATGTAATTTCGTACGAGGTAATTTAAAAAGTTATTATCTTAGAAAAATTAACTACTTAAGTTCATTTTTTCGATACTTCTTTTTCTTTTTATAGGTCTCTATACCATCCAACGAGAATTAACGACAAACGGAAATTATTAAAGTTATTTTCGCTGGGAGCCGACGTTTTTTTTTTTTTTTTTTTTTTTTTTTTTTTTTATTAAAATAAGCTCGTTGAAATTAACAAAAAAATTTGCGTTTTCTTTGTCACCGACAGGCTTTTATTATCGTCAAATTGAAAGTACGTAGAAGAGCGTTAAAACGTTATTAAATCGATGAAATGCTCTCGACAGGACGTTTTCTCGGCGATCGAACTCGTCGATAGATCCGACGTGTCCCTTCCATCGAGAGAGTCGCGTCGATTTCATCGTAGAAGTAGTTTCCGTTCTCGTCTCCTCTCTCTTTTTCACTTTCCCTTCCTCCTCCCCTCCACCTCCCCCTCCTATCTCTCTCCCTCTCTCTCTCTCTCTTTCATTCTCATTCGTCGATCGATGATACCGTACACCGTCGTACGTATTGTATATGTATATATGTATGATTGTACGTTTATACATTGGACGTATCACGACCCATGTCCATCCGAAGCCAACGGGCTAGCAGCTTCGACGAACCATGGAAAGTACTCAAAGAGATCTCTTTGATCTCATCTCACGAAGCTCGAACAGCCAAACGATGACTTTTTTACCGCGTACAGTCACCATCAAAATTGTCGAACATTCCTAAACGATTTTCTTCTTAATTATTTCATGTGAATTCTTATTCTGTTTGTATATATTTCTTTTCTTTTTTTTTTTTTTTTTTTTCATACTTTATATCTGATCATAATGGCGATTAAAATTAAGATGTAATATATATTGATAAATTTTCCAATAAGTAAAAAAATATCACGTAGGACAGTAAATTCTTTATAACAGATTTATATTATATTATTTTATTTAACAAATATGTATATATATATATATATCTTATTATATATTTTCATGTCTTATTCCATTCATATAAAAAAAATTTTCTCGAAGAAAACGAAAAAGTAATGCCACGCCAAGATTAGTTCCTTGGACGAAAACACGAATCTCTTTGAGAGATGTTTTCCTTTTTATTTTTTTTCTTTTTTTTTTTTTTTTATAAGTTTTGTTTAATGTTCCACCCCTCTGGAGTTAGTCCAAGTTACTTCGTAAATCGAGACCTTTCCGCACCAATGAAGGGAAAAGCAAAAGTCATCCCTTCGCTGTGTATTAGAACAAGTAAATAAGGCAACAGCCTCGAAACCCGTTTGCTAAAGATGAAAAGTTTCGCGTGAAGAAAGAAATGTTCAGAAAAAGGAATAGAAGGAAAAAGAGAGAGAGAGAGAGAGAGAGAGAGAGAAGGGAAAAAGAGAGAAAAAGAAGAAAATTCTACTATCTTCTCTCTACTCGGTGCGAAATAATATCAGAAGCGTGAATTTTTCTCTAAAATCGAACGAGGATGAAATATCTTGAAGAGAGAATGGAAATCACGCGGGAGATGAATGCATAACGAGTGTAATATTATCCTGAAGGTTGTTCGTCATTTTTCGTTCGAAGTGTGCATGAAATTCAGCTATAGATATGAACAAAATATGAAATAGAAAAAGCAATAAAGGAACAGTGTTATCTACCATGTACCTATCATATCGATATATAAACTTGTTTAAGTCATATCCCATTCAAGTCCAATCTAACAATTAAATTAGTATGAATTAGAGTATTAGTATTAATAAACTGAACTACACATTTTTCAATCTTTTATTTTTATATCTTATCAAGTTTAGATCGGCCTGATTTGATTTCATTGAATGAAATGATTTCATTGAATGAAATCAAATCAGGCCGATCTAAATGAAACTATCTAGATATATATATATATATATATATGTTATTCAATTTTCACATTCAAAATTTATGTATCTAATATTACATTGCACTTCAAATATAATATTATAATTTAAAAATATTTTCTTCCAACATTAATAATCTTTTACGAGAAATATGTATTATCGTATTGTAAATAAAAATAAATTGTTATATTTTAAGGATTAAGTGAATAATTAAAATTAAAAATATTGAATTCGTAAAAATCTTTATAGAGATAAGGGAATAATATTTGAAATTTTTCGATGATGCAATTAAACTTTTCAACAAGTTCTCCGTTGCAAATTTCCGAAGGGAAGGAAAAAGTTTTTCAGGTAGAAAATGAAGAATCATTAACGGCTGAGATAGGCCTTTTAGTTCAATTCTAGAATAAAGTGTTATCAGACAGTATCAAACAGACATTAACCGAGATTTAGGATAGCATGAAATGAAGTCCCTTTCGAATTAATTGTATGACCCTTCTACCGAATTGCTATCCAGGACTCGAGCCAAAATCACCGTCCTTTTCGACCACGAATTTAATTCCTACGAGACTCGCACACGAATCTTCTTATTACCAGTTAATATAAGAAGGAAAATCTCTTCCCTCGAATTGTCTCGATCGATCCTTAACCTCGAAGTCTTTTTTCGAAAAAAACACGAGTATAATAAAGGATCTTTGAACTGAATAAAAAAAGAAAAGAAAAAAAAAAAATAAGAAATTCATTTGTAAACTTTTGTAAAAATAATAAAATCGTTTAAATATGATTAACCGTTAATAGAAATAATTCTATTATATTATATATTTAAATATCTATTATATTATATATTTAGATTTGAAGATTAAAACTGAAATTAACATAAAAATTATATATATGAAGAATCATTAATGGCTGAGATAGGCCTTTAGTATAAAAAAAAAAAAAAAAAAAAAAGAAATATATATATATATATATATATTCGTTCTCGAGAAAATAGAAACACACTTTTCTCCCAATTACATGATAAAACTACAAATCTGTACTCGCTCGATCACTACGAAAGAAGAGAAGAACTCATCGAGGGACTCCCAGAATCTTTTTGTCTCTCTTTTTCTCTGTTTCTCTCTCCCTCTTTCTCTCTCACTCTCTAGCTATCTACTTATTTATCTCTTTCTCTTCTATCTCTTTCAGTACGAGACTCGTTTACTTTCGAGTGGTCTCGAGGTTTGAGGTCGGATTGCCGCGGGATATCTTCGATAGCAACGACGCCCGCCCTTCGACCGATCCTTCGTCCCAAGAAGAAAAAAAAAAAAGAAAACGAAGAGGAAGAAGTAGAGAAAGAGGAAAAAGAGGAAGTCGAGATTCTATACTGAAGATCGACAAAGGGGAATATCTTTTTGGCCTGCGCGCGTTATCTCGGAAAAATGGGACAAATATATCGATGAGGTTTCCTCTTCAATTTCTCCCCACTCTTCTATATTTCTTCAAGGCTATCCTCTGACCTCTCTTGATCTTTCTCTCTCTCTCTCTCTCTCTCTCTCTCTCTCTTTTGTTGTCCTTCTCTTTCTCTTTCATTAAATACATCGATCCCCAGAGATCGAATTTTTCAGGGCGGATTGCTTTTCGTTATAACTTTGCTTCTCTCGGTAACTGGATCTGAATCCTTGTTTGTCGACTCTCTCTCTCTCTCTCTCTCTCTCTCCCTCTCACTTTTTCTTAATTTTTTTCCTCTCGCCTTTTCTTATATATCCTTTTTATCGTCTCCTGACTGTACGTCATCCTCCACCATCCTTCAGTCGTTCGATATGTAAACACGTAAACACGTGCACGCTCACATTGCACGTGAATATTTTGCGAATGGTAGAGGAAAAAAAAATTTTGACGACGGAAAAGAAAAAAAGGAAAGAAACGAAAGGGCTGAGAAAGAAAAAGAATAAATAAATAAAAAGGTTAGAAGGAGAAAAGGATAAGGAAAAAAAGAAAAAGGTATAGTATTCGTCGAACTGCAGGCGACGTCTACGATTCGTACCCTTCGATTTTCGTGCCTGCGAAACGACGTTTCATTGACAGCCGAACGGTGAAATTTATGTGTCACGCGTCGAGTTGCATCCATCACCGTACGCGAAACCATTAATTCTTTCGCGAAATATATATCAGCCGTATCGATGGAACAGGAAGAGAGATCGTGCCAGACTCGCGAGTCTTTGCCAGCAGAGATCGACGATCGTACCGGAGTTTGTCGTTTTAAGACTGGCCTATGGGCATAAAGAAAAGTCGTCTAATGACAAATTGCCTCGTATTTCTATTTCCTTTTTTTTTTTTCCTTTTTTTCCTTTAATTTATCGTATTCGATATAATAATATATCTCGTACAATTACTTATAAAATAATTAATAACAATAACGAGTGATCTTATTTTCTTCCGATATAAAAATGATGTTATAATTTATATTACTTTCATTTGAAATTTTATTACACTCGTGAAAAGTGTCATTTAATTTATTAAATGTAACGATTGAAATAATAAATATATTTTTACTCACTCGTTGATCCTTTGACTGTTGTGGGCGCATATATGCGTCCAACGAAGGCCATAGACGTGGCCGCATATATGCGTCCGGCGAAGGCTTCGATTGTTTACTATTGTCCCATGTGTATGTTCGCAGTCAAAGGGTTAAGAGGTGCAATTTATTTGTCAGTATTAATAATTTCTAATATTGCGGAATAAAGCGAATAGAAAAAAAAAAAATCGAAGAAAGAAGAAGAAGAAGAAGAAGAAAATAAAAAAGATAGGGAATAAAAAGGGCTTTCACAAATGAAAAGAAAACTATCGAATTCTTGGGCATATCGATATATATCAAAAATAACAAGAGAATATCGCAAATGGAATAGTCTCACTGGGAAAATGGAATTTTGAGTAGCTCACTCATCCGTGTAACGAGTTTAATCGGCATGGACAAAGCGGGAAAAGCATCGAAGCTGGGCATCGAGTTTGTACGCCTCTACGAGCGTCGGTACGTATGTACGAAATTCTTGTTTGATAAATCATGTATCGCCATTGTCGGTGGCCGCAGGTTACACAAAGGGTCGTAAATCGCACGTATAGAGTTGGAGCGTTTAAAAGGGATCGTTCCTGCATATGTATATGTGTGTATGTATATGTATGTGTATATATATATATATATATATATATATGTCTATAGAAGTTTACTTGTGTATGTGTATGCGAGTGCATGTGTGTATACGTGTATATGGGTGCGTGCATGCACCCGCGCGTGGGACGAGGCACGATGGCGTGTGTTTTTAACGTGACACGTTCGAAATTCCGTAACGAAGGCATTCCGTGAACTCGTCCAACACGCTAATTAAATTCGCGATTACATAAACGAAGTAATTATCGAGTGGCACACGTATACGCTAGAGACAAAGGTACTTCGCGTGAAAGCTCGTCCGTTGTACGCACGAGCCTCGACTCGTTTGCATTTGGAAAATAACGAAAACAATGCGAGAGCAAAAACGAAAATGACAATTTCCCCGACTGGGAAAAATATCGCGACGTTCCGAGAACGATTTTGGTATTATAGTTATAATAATTTTAAGTATAATTTTATACGGTGTCGTACATTATAAATATATATTATAACATATATCGTATAATATATTTATAATATGGTACTACCGATGAAAAGTTTATATAATCGTAATAAAATCGTCTATATTGTTATTATTTAAATTTCATTATCAAAATATATTACCGCAAATATTTTATGAGAATAAATAAAGTAAAATAATGCCTTTAAAAGGACATGTAAATTTTATCAAAATACCATAGACTCTGTGGAAATTTTAGCTTCGCGTGTGTATCGTGCGCGCGTATATATATATATATATATATATTATACTATATTATATTATATTCGAAAACGGTTCTTAATGATCCGACGCACCCTTCAAGCAGATTTTGTTCCTCTTGAAAACCAGTATGGTGTCGTTATACTTGGTCCCAGGAGGTGCGGTGACGTTCAGCCTGAGGGCCAAAGGAATTTCGGCGCTAACGAGACCGGAACAAGGCAGTCTGATCCTGAAGACTTGCAGGACGACGGGAACCTCGCCTTTGGCCGACACGTTCACCCTCGGAGACAGTAAAGCCATCATGCCCGAAGCTGCACCCGCTACTCTCACTACATCGTAATCCAACTCCATAGAATATGGCAACTGAAAGCAAATTTCTTTTTGTGAATAAATAACGTAACGCGAACGTTCTAGTCTTTGAAAAGCGATTAAAGGAAAAAAAAAAAAAAAAAAAAAAAGAAAAGGTTAAGAAAAAAGTGAAAAAGTGTCGTCAAAAAAATCAAGAAATTAGTAATATCGATCGTTATTACATGTAAATTTTGCGTATATTCTTTACCACGGTATACCATTCTTGACAAAACCAAGTAGTCCCTTAATCTAAGATTCATTTTGTTGGATATGCATGCAACGTAAATACGTTACTAGCGAGCACATTACGCGCGAATAGAAATGTAATCGTAGATCGAGCTCATGAATCTATGTATTTACATACATACGTATGTATGGTACGTATCGGAAATGTCGGAATAAGCGATATCGAGCTACTAGACTCGGTTAATGAACATATACTACGTGAAAAATAAACTTTTTACGAATCAACGATTTTATCGAAAATTTACTCGAAGTACGTACATACTACATTCTTTTTTCCTACTACGAGTATATTCCCGCATTAATTTGAACAAGAATGTTTCACGAAAAAAATCACGCTGATTGGTACGTTGACTGTTAATTCTAATCCCCGGTCGAGGACGATCCTTGTGAAATCTTCGAAATAGAAAAGCAACACGTTTTATCCTTTTATCCTTCGATACCCTCTCAACCCATCTCCCTTCTTAAACACCTCCCCCCCGAAAACCACCTCGTTTCATCCCACGTCCCCCCGCCTCCCCACCACCACCCCTCCCTGGGCCACTCGTAACTACAATTTGCTAGAACGTGTGTACGTGTCCGATCTTTAGGAAAAAGGGGGAAGCTCGAGAGGATCGTAAGGAATAGTGTGTTTAGGCACGCCACAAGTTTTACGAGGCAACATAAATAACGTGGTTAGTGCTTCGTGATGCAGTGTCAACGTAACCAAGTCCGTTACTTGTGGGAGTGAGGAGAGCTGCTAGGGAGAAGTGTGGGTGGTTGGCGGGAAAGGGGTAAGCACCCTCGAGACAAACTCGCGCACGAGACCATCGTTATCTGCGTGATCGTCGCACCAGGGGGTAACTCGATGGCGTGACACCTGCCTATCGCATTTACTTGCCATCCCAGGAGATCCCCAACAATCCTCTTAAATTCTTTTTTCATGTATCCCTTTCAATTTTTACTTCGATAATGCTTTGTCTAGTACGAGAATCTTCGGGTCCATCTGATGATAATATATCTATCTTTCTCATATAATACTATGTCTCTCTTTTTCTCTCTCTTTCTTTTTCTCTGTACGTGTACTTTATCAGACGTCAATGAATCGCGAATGTTCTTAGAAATTTTTCAAATGAAAAAAATCGATATTTTTCTTTGCAAAACAAACACCTCACATTTATTTTCGCTATTATCATATCTAATAATCGAAACAAAAACAAAAAAAAAACCATTCCGTGAATATTAATAGAAAAAAAAAGAAAAAAAGAAAAAAACTTTTACCCTATAGAAGAAATTCATTCGTATCATAAAAAGAATTAGATTATTCAAATCTACTCGATACTTCAATGGATCTCAATCCCGTTAATCACTCTAATATATAATAGACGAAGAAGAATATATCTATAGATTCTTGGGATATGTCACGATGACCGAAGTTCTCCTAATGATAAGAAAAAAAAAAAAAAAAGAAAAAAAAATAAAAAGAAAAATAAAATAAATAAAAAGAAAAAAATTAAAAAAGGAAAGAAGTACATTCAGACCGCTTGTAAACGATGAAAAATTCTTTTCTCACTGCACTTACCGATCTCTCCTCCCTTCCTCTTCCTCTTTCTCTCTCTCTCTCTCTTTCTCTCTCTCTCTCTCTCTCTCATCCCTTTTCTATTTTTACGATGCATAAACGCACTGTTCTTGGTTTAGCCGATGATATACGGTTATCGTAGTGAACGATCCGTTTTCGCAAATAAAAGGAAACGGTAAAAAGAAGGATGAATGGTAAAATCGACTGAGTTCGTTGGCTTTGCCGAAATGCAAAGTACGACGTTTTATCCACCACCCCCAATGGCTCCTCGTGCTCTTGAAAATCGCGATTAACTACTCGAGCGGCGAACGAGACGTCCGTTCAATCTCGCGATTACCTCGACATCGAGAATGGAAGAAGAGGAAGAGAAGGAGAAAGAGGAGGAGGAGGAGGGGAAAGAGGATGAGGGGAAAGAGGAGGAGGAGGGGAAAGAGGATGAGGGGAAAGTGGAGGAGGAAGAGGGTAAAAGTCGGAGGTTTAGGGGGTCGAATTTTCGATCCGACTAGTTCGAAGAAAGGATGGGGGAGAGGGCTGGTTTAAGCAGGAACGACGCTATTCGGCTACTCTACAACGATTTCTCAACGCTGCTAGGCGTTTACTTAATATCCACTCTCGGATCCTCATAATAACGTAAAAATGTTTACCTAAGCTGCGTCTGCTTTCGTCTGACCCTCTCGAATTCATTTACTTACATTCTCTCGAAACTTTGTTGAACCTTCCTAACAGTTTTGTCCAGTACGTTCAACGTGTCTTAATGTAATGAATTAATGATATTATTTGGATTAAAAACAATTTGAAAATTTGTTCCTTTTTTTTTTTTTTTTTTGAATATGAAACATTGTCTTGATCATAAACTTTGCGTAATAATAATTTATATAATATGATAATTTATTCGTTATATATATATATATATATATATATATATATATATATGTAAAAGTAATATAATTATCGAATCTTAAATTTTCAGCATTATCATCCGTCTCATTTTTCTTCATTTTAAATGGAAGTTTCCCCCCCGATTCTCTGGCACTATTTCACGTCGAAACAATATCTATTAACTATGAAGATTAACTAGAAAACATTTCTTTTTCTTTTTTATATATGTTGTGTAAAACAATCAATCGTTCAAGAGCACAGAAAAAAAAAAAAAAAAAGAAAAAAGGGAAAAAATTAAGCGAGACGGTGAATATCGGGGTAGATGATTCAGGGTAAAAGAGTAATCGCAGTATCGCCATTGTTATAGTCGATGAAAGGGAAGCCGTATAGTGACGCTCCAGTCTAGTCGAAGCGTGGAAGATAGGAAGGAAACGAGTGTGGCTTTTGAAGTCCCTGAACGACGATTTATCACAAAATTATGCGGACTACTTCGTGTTATTATCCTTGCGCGTTCGAACCGTTGCTTGGCGCCAACCGTACCGAAGCGTTGTCGAAATTTTAAGGGAAACGAGTAGCACAGGATTTATCTCAAAATTATACTTCATACTCTCGATTTGACTTTAGTTTCATTCTCGTGTTATTATTATTTCAATGATACGCTTTGCTCTTTCTCGTTTTACACGTAGATGTAAGATTAAAAATAAAAATGTAAATAAACATTTTGTTATTATAAAAACAATTTCGATTCTCGATTTATTAATAAATCAATTAATTAACGTTGGTTGTGAAAATTTTTCAAAAAAAAAAAAAAAAAAAGAAGAAAAAAGAAAAAGAAAAAAAAAAGGAAATATTTTAATTTAATTTTACAAATTCATTTTTAAATTTACGCAGAAAAAAATTACAAAACAATTACGTTCATGTATATCGTCA
The DNA here is from genome assembly GCF_912470025.1 of Vespa velutina. NCBI lineage: Eukaryota > Metazoa > Arthropoda > Insecta > Hymenoptera > Vespidae > Vespa > Vespa velutina. The sequence goes on from NC_062194.1 coordinate 4,776,016, forward strand.
ATGTTTCTATGTACATGTACCTGTCTCGTTAAAAAAAAAAAAAAAAAAAAAAAAAAAAAAAAATAAATAAATAAATGAAGAAAGAAAAAAGAAAAAAAAGAACTCGCTAAACATGAATTAAAAAACGAGAATCACGGTTAGCGTGTTCTTATCTAAAGTTCGACCTTCTCCATTTTCCTTTATCTTTCTCGCAATAACGAAATACCACCGATCCTTTTTCCTACTAGTACAACCGTATCGGAGTTTAAAGTTACATGCTTACGATGAGATGTTGTCGATTGCTATGGAGGTTTCCTGGTACCCTTTCTACCATATCCAATCCCGTTCAGCTGGACATCTCATATATATATATATATATATATATCGGGTGCACTAGAAATTAAAGGAAAGTCTTTGACGAAAACGAGAAGGGCAAAAACACTTTCATCGTTCCTAACATTCCTGCCTTTCTTTCCCGATTCATAGGAAAAGCGAAACTCGGTCGATTGAAAGAAGATACGTCGAAACTGGAATTTTCTTTATCTCTCTTTCCCTTTCCTACTAAAGCAGTGCAATGAACATGCCGATCGTCTTTGTTCCCTTACTTACACACACACACACACACACATATATATATATAGTATATATATGTAGACCAAGATCGTCGAAGAAGAAATTTTCTTTCTTCTTTGTTCCACTTCGTACCTAATTCTTTAATATATATAAGTATTTTATTGTTTCTTTATGAAAAAAAAATATTAAAAAATTGAACCAGGTAGAATCGGTTATTTTTTTGGTATGGGTTATTTTTTTTGTTACCACTGTTGTTAATTTGTGCTCGACCGATATATATATATATATATATATTAAGTAAGCGAGTTATTATAAATTAAGACCTTTCTTTTTTTTTTCTTTTGTTTTCTTTTTTTTTAAGAAAAGGGCGATTTAAAGAAGTTTGAGAATCACTGTTTGAATATATTTTCACATACGTAAATACATTCATTTTCTCTCTCTCTCTCTCTCTCTCTCTCTCTCTCTCTCTCTTCCTTTTCTTTTCATTTTACATTCATGCAAGTATACAAGTGATAAGATTATATGCTTTAAAACGAATAGAAATAAATATCGTAAAATGAAAATCTTCGTGGGGTCATCAATCATCGCTGCCTAAGGCTTAGTAAAACCATTTCTGAGCACTCGTGTCTATCGCGTTTTCCCAAGGAGATCGTCTTATCACGAAAACGTCTTAACGCGAGCGTGATCGTAGCTCATAAGGCTGACGAAAGAAACCCATACTGTTTCGAGAAAAGAGGAATTATTTCTAAGAAGAAAAGAAAACTAGATTTTATTACGCGATTTAACTGAGAAAAAAGAAAAAAAAAAAAAAAAAAGAAAGAAGAAAAAACAGAAAAAATAAATCTTTCGAATTAATATTCATTTCGATAAGAGCTATTTGAATATGAAAATAAATAATCCTATTCTACATTCGAAAGTAATGTGAAACTTCATTTTTTGTTTTTTGTTTGTTTCTTCTTTTTTTTTCTTTTCTTTTCTTTTTTGTATGAGTATAAAAGAATCAATTACTTTATTAATACAGAAGAAATAAATAAAGAAATTTAACTGTGTATATTTATTGATAGACACTTTAAATAGACTATTTTATGTATATGTATTATACAATATATATCTGCAAATATTAATATAAATTATAATTAATAAATGTAGACATTAAAATTGTACATAAGTATAAATATAAATACAAATAATAGTTAATTTCAATCTTAATAATAAAAAAAATTTTTTTTTTTTTTCTTCTCATTGCATATCCTTATATATTAAAGGTAAATCAAAATGTCGATAATCCGATAGATTCGCGTACATTTTTTTCCTCTTTTTGATACTTCTTTCGAATCATGCAAAGATCTTAGGCTCTCGTCAGATTTCAACTGATCGATCGAAGACGTTATCGCTTTCCAGTCGAATAGACGACAGAGTGTCACCATGGTCCTAACGCTTTTCCACCATGTTTCCGCCTGTCTGTATGACCCGTTCGAAGCTCGATAGGACAATACCCGGAAGGGAGAGAAAGTTCTCAGTCAGCGTCGAATAGGAGAAATCGGAGCAACGCCGACAGATAGCTAACCGAGAGCTGGACCAAAGCGACAGGCTGGTTATCGCGAATTGGATCGCTAGTTCTCTGTGGCTTTGCAATAACGTTACTACGATTCATTCTCCGAGAATGGATCTAGAACTTTCGTTTCAAAGATTTCCCTGAACAAACGTTTCAGATTAAGAAATATATTGAACTTAAAATTATATCATTTATCATTAAAATAACATAAATGTTTTTAAACAAATCAACAGTTTTTTATTTTTTTTTTTTTTTTTATTCGTCGTATCAGAAAGTATACGCTAAATGTATATACACGTGATATAAAAATTAAAAAAAAAAAAAAAAAAAAAAAAAAAGAAAAAAAAATAAAGAAAAAAAAGAAAGAAAAGATAAAATAAAATCGAATACTTGGTATGTGATATATTGATTTCGAAAAAAAAAAAAGATTGCGATAGAATTATAGTCTCTTTTCTTTTTATCTGTTTTGTTCCTACTTTTTTTTCCCCCCCTTTCTTTTTTTGCTTTAACTATTACAAAACTACAAAGAATACGGGTATACAGTCTCTAACTTCTAGATTTGGAATAGTAAATTAATTCTAAGGTTACTTCAGCCTCAACAAATATGTGAAGAGTGTCCTTGAACATTGGAATCTACGACACTTGCCTGATGGGCTTTGAGAGAGGTTTCTGAGAGTAAAAGCAAAGACGAGGATAGAGCTAGATAGGGACAGAGAGAGAGAGAGAGAGAGAGAGAGAGAGAGAGAGAGAGAGAGAGACAGAGTATGTGTTGTGCAAAGGACAGTAAATCATCTAGATGCATATGTATGGAAGCGTAGAGACATGAAGAGGGAGAGAGATAGACAAGTCTAAACAGAAACGTAGATGAGGCTAGGTGAGCTGAGACTTAGCATACACATGCGCGTTTGCTTTCACTCTCTCTCTCTCTCTCTCTCTTTCTCCTTCTATCTTTCTATCTCTATCTCTCTCGATGTAGGCTTTGCCTGAAGCCTAGAGGGTATATCGCGTTAACACCGAGGGTAGAAACAACTCTTACGCGACCCTCTCCGGTTCTCTCACAGTCCGTGAAGTACAGTCGAGCTAATAATTAGAACCACGCTCGTTAAATTGTCGTTCCCTCTTGTATATGTCCCTCTCTTTCTCTTTCTCTCTCTACCTCTTTGTCTCATTCTCTCTCTCTCTCTCTCTCTCTTTCTCTCTCTTTTTTTCTCTCTCTCTCTCTCTGTCTTTTTCTCTTTCCCTTTTTCCTTTTAAACGTCGGGCATTGTCCTCAAATATGACATCGCTATTATACGTACGAATGACTATACGTACTCTTTACCAATTTTACAACACCTCCTTTTAACCCTCGACTAAACGTTTAAATATAATGTTGAAGTTATGCTCTTCTATCGAGATCGTTCGAAATGGTCCATTCCATATATTTTCACGTATTTCAACGTCTGAGCGACGGGAAGCTTTATTGAATTATTCAATTATACGTGGCCATACTTCTCGAACGATATTGTATTAACGACGATAATGGAATGCCGTTTGATCCGTCTAACGTTCAAGAAGATAATAAATTATTATTAAAGGGTTGAACGCAGAAATTTTCTCTCGGCCGAAGAAGGATTGAGGATCTCCCTCTTTCTCGAATCTATTTGCTTACGACGACGTAACGACGACGATGAACGCGATGAAAGGGGTTAGAAAACGAAGTGGGGTGAAAGATATTCGTTATAGTAAAAAAGAAAGAAGGGAAGGGGGCAGGGGGCGGTAGGGTGATAGCAAGAAAGGGTGTGTGAGAGAGAGAAAGAGAGAGAGAGAGTATGAGAGTGAGGAGAGAGTACAAAAAGATGGTTCCCCATTAATTCATCTTCATCGCGGAAGTAACGTTAAGTCGTTCCAACGTAAACGTCATCC
>NC_062194.1:4785027-4917527 GCF_912470025.1 Vespa velutina
AAATAATTTCCAATGTTACTAGACGCTTAAATATGAGAAAGATGAAAGGGAAAGAAAATTTTTAATTCGTATACTTTTTGTTACATTAAATAGAACTGTTAAGCGATTGTTACATAAAATGCATGAATTTTCTACAAGGAATCGAATTTCAAGTCACGTTGGAAGTTCGCGATAACGATGCGTGAATTTCATCGATTAACTCGACGTTACACAGACTGTTTTGCCTCGCTTAGCACGCATCTATCAGACGGTTGTTACGCGTCTACGTGTGTTAGCATTAGCACGACACCTCGCTCGTATCATTTGTCCATTACAGCGATAAATCATTAGCAGGCTATCCTAGCTCGTTCAATTCGATGATACTCAACTCGTTCGAAGTAGTTAATCGCTTTTAAGTCAGCCCCTTAAAATCATTCCAAGAGTTTATTCCTTTCGAGTACCACCATTTGATTCCCTTCTTCTCGTTAATTCAGAAATTGAGTTTCTGCGTTAATGAGACGTTTTTGGTGGATTTAAAAAAAAAAAAAGAAAAAAAGAAAAAAAAGGCGAGAAAAAAGAACGAAAAAAAAAAAATCGATCGAACAATTATCGAATATTGTAACGTAGATTGAAATATGACGTATCATTGTTTTAGTTGCGACTTAAATCTGGTTTTTTTAAATATATTATATCATCAGTTTTTAACAATATAGAAGGAATATACCTGATCGTTATATACCAGTTTAATAACATTATCAATTTTTTTATTCTATTCAATTCGTAAATAACAGAACTCGTGAATTTTATTCGACGAAGATAAAAGAGGAAAAATCAAAGAATGAAAAAAATAAATCTTAGAAAAGAGAGATAGCAGATAATAGGAAAGAGATAATATTCCGTTGATTTCGAAGGACGCGTCGGTTGCAAAGGGCGGGTACTCAATTTGGCGGGCTTCCAGATCGGACAGATGTCCCTAATTCTACGTTTGATAAACGACCGTCTGATCCCGACTTTCCTACGAGCGTTCCATGCTCGTTTCTTCGACGAGCCGTTCAAACGTAGATAGGAGTTTAACCAGACACCAAAGATCTCATCATCATCTTCTATAGTCGTGAGAATGCGACTACGTTTCTTCGTCCTTCGACCAAGTCTGTAATTATGCTTTTCTGGTGAGTCGACACCAAGACTTATGGGAACTCGACAACGCAACGATCACCCCGACAGAAATTGTAAGCCGATCTCTGGCTTTCCAGGAAGTAACAAGAAGAGAATTTTCTTCTAAGATCCACTAAGAAGTTTACTGTGATAGAGAACGGCGAACAAAACTTTATTCGTTCTCTTTCCTTCTCGATTTTATCAAAGCCGAAACTCTCTCTCTCTCTCTCTCTCTCCCTCTCTTTCTCTCTCTCTCTCTTTCTCTCTCTCCCTCTATCGTTTCTCCCTTTAACCTTGTGAACATAGTTTACACTTGTTAGCGAAAGAATTTTTTTTCCAGGTTTTTGCGATGCCATGATAATGCAAGGAAGAAGAGAGAAAAAGAGAGAGAAAAAAGAGAATACAAAGGACGAATTCAATTTTATCAAGGAGCTATTAATTCATTGTTCTTTTTAAAGTGATTTTTTAAAAAAAATTCTTAATGTAAAAAAAGTTCGAATAGGTTTTTTTTTTTTTTTTTTTTTTTTTTTTTTTTTTTCTTTTTTTTTTTAAATTAATATGTCTAAAGAAAATAGGATGATTTTTAAAGAGATTTATTCTGAGCCGTTTAATTTCGTACCATAGAGAATAAAATATATTTAACAGAATAGAATTATCAGTAATAATAAAATAAAACATTCTTAATGCGTGAAATGTATTGAATAAAAACGTATATAGTCGATAACATCCACGACGATTTCATCTTCCGTCGTTTAACCGCTTCGACGATCATCGAAGTGGTTCTCTGGTCGTTCCTACCCACTCAAGATATTAATTCCCAAAGGGCTTAGCCAGTTCCTCCTACTCGAAGGTTTCTCCTACTCTCAAATATTTCTACAAACTTCCTCTCTCTCTCTCTCTCTCTCTCTCTCTCTCTCTGTCTCTCTTTCTTTCTTTGTCTCTCTGTTTCCGATGTAACGGGTGTCTCTGAAATAACGATTTAAAAAAATGTGAACAACTAGTTCTCTCTCTTTGTCCTCTACTCTCTCGATTCTTTTCTCTCTCTCTCTCTCTCTCTCTCTCTCTACGTTGGTAATATAGAGAAACGTGCACAAGTTCAGTAACTATGAGGGAACCTATCGCAAGGACAAATTTCCTCATCTAACTTTTCGCAAGGAAGATGAGGCGATCGCTCAATGCCAGCCAGTACTAACGCTTCCATTCTCGATATAATCTCCATGGCCTCTCTTCTCCTTTCTCTCTTTCTCACTTTCCATGAGGGACCTAGCACACGGACTTTCGTAAAATTAATGACGTAATCTAAGAGTTTTCTATAGAGAACTTTGCCGGCGTCTCTTCCGAGCTGCCGAGACGAAAGGAATTTATAGGTAAGCTACGTTAGACGAGTACACACGCGTCTTCTAACTTTCTACCAACATCTTTCTTCTCGATCCGGGATTCGATCGCCTTTAAAGTGTCCTGGATTCTAGCAAATGAGACGATTTTTTTTTTTTTTTTATTTTTCGTTTACCTTCTTTTATTCTATTTTTTTCCCCCCCCTTTATTTTTAACAACAACGGCAATGTTTTGCGATCGATCTTTTCTTTTTTAAATGTTATATTTGTCGCTTGATTTCGAACGTTTTAATTTTCATCAACCCAATTTTGTACTTTATACGTTCTCTCGCTAATTATATCAATAACGATATCGCAACAATTTTCCATAGAAAATTATCGATGGTCCATATAAACGAACACATTAATATTAACGAACGTTTATCGTTTAAAAATAATTTTCTTTTAAATATTAGTTACGTTCTGTGATAATAAAATTTTTATTCCCTTGGAAATTAACATTGAACGTGTTTCGTATCTTTGAAAGGATTAAAAAATTTACGAAACTTAAGAAAATACTTGGGTGCATTACGTTAACGAAATATTTTTATTATTTAATAAACATGTCATTTAAAAACGTAGACGGTATAACGTAATATAAGTAGATGATATAAAATTGTAATCTCAAGGAGAAAGAGAAAGACAAAACTAGGAAACGTGACACAACCACAGGCCATTCTCGTAATTCCTTTCACGTGAGACCAAAGGAAATACAGAAAGGTTAGAAAATTGGTAGGAAGAAGAAAGGAAAAAATAATAGAACCATTTCACGGACAGGTAGGCGTGTTTTTCTTTCGCGTTACAATTACCCGGTTAGGTTAGTTTTAATGATCGTTTTTCAAGAGGAGGACGTTAACGATCATTCAAGCCCTTCTCACCCTACATTAAAAGGGGTGAACCGTCTCGACATCTTACGCTCTTACGCTTAATTTACACGCTACAACGCGCGTAACTCCTTCTCGTGAATGTCTTTCTCGTCTTTTTCAGGCTGTACAACCATCATTTTCATTCCTCCTTTCGTTCTTTCTCTTCATTTTCTTCTCTCTTTCTCTCTCTCTCTCTCTCTCTCTCTCATTTCTTGTGCAAGCTCGAACGTTGAAAAGTTTTATATTCCTCGGTAAGCAAAGAAATTAGTCGCCGTGGTTATCCCGTTCCGAGCTGTTTCGTGGCGAGAGCATGCAATTCAACGAGTTGAAATTGAATCTCCGCGAGCTTAAGCAGGCCACGAGTGGTGGTGGTTGTAGTGGTAAGTAGACTGGGTTGTTTCGCTCTCTTCCATGGAAAATAGCTCGCAAAGTTTCGCGTGGAAATGCCGAGGCCCTTGACGTGGCAAATGAAATTATTAAAACGTCAACGCCACGTACCTCGACGATGAAGGCCATGACGAAAGTGAAAGAAATAAAGAGAGAGAGAGAGAGAGAGAGAGAGAGAGAGAGAGAGAGAGAGAGAGAGAGAGAAGGAGTAAGCAAGCGTATCTATAAAAACGTAATTTCATTTCTTTATAAATCGGCTCGAAATTGGTAAACTTATCGATTTAAAAAATCAACTTTGATTGCATCTTTCAAATGTTATAATTAGTACCGATTAAAGATTCATTTTAATCTTCGTATCTATTCATTAATTAGTATACATCATAAATGTCAAATGCAAAACATTTTCTCTTTCATTATCTCTTTAGAAATTTGTTAAAATTATTTCTAACAAATATCAACACTATTATTGAAAAAAATTACTTTGACTACAATATATATATATATATATATATGTATATGTATATGTATATGTATATGTACTTGTTTACTAAATATAACAAATAAACGAAACAGAACATTGAAAAGGAAGCGAATAGAATCGAATTGAAAAAATTGGTTTTGCGTTAAACAATAAACGATTGAGACTAAAAGCAAAAGCTTAAGTTGATCTAAGTTGAAGTCTAATCGAGACGGAAAGATAGGACAGAGGGAGAGGACAGAAGAGAAAGAGAGAGAGAGAGAGAGAGAGGGAGAGGGAGGGAGAGAGAGAAGTTGCAGTGCTCTATTATGCATTCACCCTCTAGGAAGGACCTGCTTTCTCTCGCTCTCTCTCTCTCTCTCTCTCTCTCTCTCTCTTTCTGTCTCTATCTTTCGTCGTGTAGTCTCTCGTATACCTTAACATAATAAGGCTGTATTATGCAGCATATACAAAATTTCCAGTTTAAACGCGAACCACGTTCGTACCTTAAGGCCTCGTACTCTCACGAACGGTCGCTTTTCTACGAGAAAGTTAAGCTACGAAAAGCGCACCTTACGTGACGCTGCCAGTGGCGAGTCCCACCAGCTTTATCGGAGATAATGCCGATCGTATTTCATTTTGAAATATTACGAAATTCAACTCTACTGCAAAAATTCTTTCTTTCCGTCTCTCTTTATTTCTCCTTTTGCAAAAGTATTGTTACACTCTGCTTGATTCATTTTTAAAATGGAACTTCCATTGGAACGTCCATGAACAGATATTGAAGTAAAAGTTGAAGAATTTATTATCACCTAATCATTAACCAATATCGTAATTATAAACTTCTTTAATACTATACGAATAACGTAATATTTTTGTTTTTTTTTTTTTTTTTCTTCCTTTTAATACAATTTTTTATTAAATTATATATTGATTAGAATAATTCAATCGATTCGAATAATTTATCAATACAGCGTATAATATCTTAAACAGAGATAATGATAAGAAGAAACGGAGGAAGGATATATCACCGAGAGGAGGCGTGCCCCAGTCTCATTCCTCATGGAAAATATATTTTCGGAGAAATTACGCGAGTCCGGTCTCGGGTTACGGGCGATTATGTCGCATAATCCGTGGCAGGCGCGTTCATCGGTGGTCCGTGGGGTGCGACGGGTAGACTTGGGGTGTCGGATGTCCCTGCGGCTGATATTCCCTGTTATCCGAAACACGAGGCTGTTATCTCACAGGACTTACCATACGGAAGCCACGAAGGGCTCCGTAGTGCCCTATGCGCGTACACATCACCTGCCCTCCGCCTACTCTCCTGTAGGATTATCGAGAACGTACCGAGCATTAATCGGTTCGCATCAACGATCGTGATCTCGTTGAATTTCCAATTAATTCCACACTGTCCACCACCCTATTCACCATACGATATTAATACCATTAGTAAATTCTCTTTCCTTTGTTATTTTCTGTTTAAGGTATTTACAAAAGAAAGAAAAAAAAAAAAAAAAAGGAAAAAATATTAATAATTGTGGTACATATTTTGATCTGTGTTTCATGAAGAGAGATAAGTAAAGAGAGAACATTCAAAGAAGAGAAAGCCTTTGAATTTTTATTTATTGATTTAAATTAGGTTAACGACCATCGAACGATGCTTCTTTCTTTTCCTTTTTTTTTTTTCTTTTCTTTCTTTCTTTCTTTCTTTCTTTTTTCAGAAAGAATTCTCAGAAAGGACGACATTTAATTTGAAGTCGTCGAATGAAAATATTATACATGTTGTATAATCTATAGTAATAAAAGTAATACTATAAAGATATCAAAGAGGAGAGTTATAATCTCGTATTCGTTTGTAAACGTCAATGACCATCGTTACGATTTCGACAATGTCTATACCACTGTTTGCCAACATGCACGAAAATACGATCGATTATTTACGGCCGCAATTTAATTAATTAACGGCAGCCGCGGTAATCGACGGTTACACGCGCGCAACTATCAAAATGAAATATCGTAGATCACGTATTTCAACGCTCTCATACGCATTGGGAACGACGGCAGGTCATAAATTCGTAATGAATGAGCTAACAATCGAAAGGATTTGTGTGTTCATTCTATTTTTTTTTCTCCTCCCTATTTCTTTTTTCCTTTCAACGAGAACGCCACTTTGAACGCACCAAACTCATTTTCTTGATGATGAAAAAGAAAGAAAGAAAAAAAAAAATAAATAAATAAATAAAACAATAAAAAAAAATATTTAAAAACTTTCTTCCTTGCCTTCGAGTTTTTCATCATAAAAAGGACGTTTATTATGACTGATGATTGAAAATAGTTTTTTATCGTGATAATTAAAAAAAAATATATATATATATATATATATATTAGAAGGAAAAATATTTATTCCATATATACACTCTTATACATTTATATATGTATTGAATATTTATTGTAAAAGAAAAGGATCCTTTATAATTATATTTTGATGCGATCAATATATTGAAACAATTTCTACTGATTATCTTCTTTCGTTTTATCCTCTAAAGCTTTTCTAGGACAATCTTCCCGATTTATATAACACGGTTCCTTTATAATTACAATTCGTCTTTGTCGACAATCGTTTCGATGGCATCCCTTTGGCCCTTTGACTTTACGATGTTGGAAAGATTAAAGAAATCGATGATTCGAAGATATAAAGGATTTTCATTTCCAGCTTCTTCTACTGGCTGTCGATTTTCAATTTGACTTGTAATAAGAAAGTAAAAAGAAAACGAAGTAGGTCATTAAGATTTATGTATTTGTAGCTAGAAAATAATGGTTGCTGTTCTAAATTGGGTCATTTATTTTTTAAAAAGAAGAGAGATTGAGGTCATTCATTTTAAAAAATGAATTTAAAGTTCTTAAGCGGTTAAAAAAAAAAAAAAAAAAGAATAATCATTCTTTTTCGAGACTAATTTCTTTCAAAACTAATTTTTTTTTGTCAGATTATAAAACTACAAATCGAGAATCCTTTTTACGATCTGAAAAATATTATTCTAAGAAAGTTTCGTAAAAGAGTATCTAATTGATGATAAATATTACTTAAGAACTTTCGGCCCACCTAATTGTACCTTAAATCCAAACTAATTTTATATTTGAAAACTCGACGATCTTATCAATAGAAATGATTGAAGATTAAGAAAATGAATGTTTTATATCTGTAATAAGAAAAAAAAAAGAAAAAAAAAAAAAAAAAAGAAAAGAAACAACTTCTTTCATTTTCTTTTCCCTTTTTTTTTTTTTTCCTTTCAATTTCATGTCCATCAAATTTCAAACGTTTTGGGAATAAACTTGAATTCAGGATGATTTGTGAATCATCCACTTGTTAAGCGAAAGCTCCTTATCACTTCTTCTTCCCCCTTATTGTTAGCACCGTTCTCCGCGAATAGCAAAACCAGAAGAGGAGAGAGTTGGATGTTGTGTAAAATGGGGTGAATATGACAGGGGTGGATGCACGACCACCCTAGGGCGACAATTACTTGTAATACCGTCGGTCTCTCGAGGCCGATGGGAACTCGATGGGGCGTACTTTCGTTCCGAAAGAGAGAAAAAAAAAAAGGATATTATTGCCATCTAAAGCAATAGAGCATACACAAGCGCCCCTATCTACAGTCCTACACCAAAAAAAAGAAAGGGGCGCGAGCCTTGCACCCTCATCTTATCGTGAATTCGACGTTACTCGATCGCCCGAGCAAATCTTATACCCTTCGATTTCGGTTAGATCGAACGTCAGGATAATTGGGACAATCGGATGGACAGTCTCGATTCGAACTTACCAAGGGAAGTTTGTGAAATGAGACGATCTTGAACGACTAATCTTAAGTAACTCTAATACTTATAATATCAGCCGATTGTATTCCATGTGAAATTAAAAAATGTGTATGTATATATATATATATTTTAAGATTCTAATGATTTGATATAAATAATATAGTTTAACAAAATCAAGAAATAATCAAGTAAAAAATATTGAACAAAATGTTTCTTATTAGACTTGCGTCGAGTATAAGTGAAAGAAATGTTATTAATTATAAAGAAACAATGTATAAATTTTATAAACAATATATATATATATATATATATAAGAATCTTTTAAAAGATTAAAAATATAAAAAAAATTTCTTATAGTTTTAATATCTTTTAAAATCAGTATAGATTCGTACTTTCACTTTATTTTAAAATGTACTCGACGATTTATAGAATATATAATTTGTATTTTAGTATATATCGATTGGTTCGAGCTTTTTGATAATCAAGGAAAAGTAATAAATTGTTATGAGTCACGAACGAATCACATCAAACGATTTGTATAGATAACCAGATTATCGATACACCAAGATCATCCGAGATTGTCTTTATCGATATCCACGAGTAGAAACAGCGATGGTGAGTCAGACATTGCGGAGGGACGAGAACGTAAATTCCCTCGCACGACTAGAAGTTTTCGTGAACACAGATGAACGGATAGACGAACGATACAGCACGTGTAATTGGGGTTGCGACCCTGTTACGCGAATAGACACGTCCAACTACTAGATATGTATACATAACTGTATACGCTTGCAAATCTCTTGGATATCTACTCCAATTTGATTTGTCTATTTAAATATCGATTTCTATATTTTCTCGATGATAAATCTTGTTTCGTTAATTTTATAACTAAATAAATAAAATAAAATCTATTACGTATTAGATATTCATGATTTTTATAATAGAGCACGAGAGATATATGTAATAACTTACTATTTATGATAATTATATACGCTACGTTTCACGTTGAAATTCGTTCACATTAAATTCAGTGCAATTATTAATTGCGACTATACTATGGAATATAAATGTTTAATATTTGTCCTCATTTCATGTTAATCCAAATAAAATAAACGAGATCTTTGTAAATGGTAATATACATTGTTACGCGTCCAATGGTTTATTTTATAATCATGACTGATTATTATTACGATTTATAATGTTTTAATATAACATTTCATATTTAAATTTTCATTTATAATAATAATGAAATTGTAAAATTTGGCATTGAGCATTCATTAAAATGAAATCGTACGATCGATTTTCGTCGAATCGGTTCGACGAATCGAAACATTTTTTATTAGCTCGACACGGTAGGAAGCAATCGATTCGTAATGGGATGCAAATTGTTCCGTTCAAAGGCGAATGAAATTATGGAAGCGTCGAAGCATTCGACCGTATACGAGGAGACTCCCTCGCATACGGGTACGCGTCGTTGCATTTCCCTGATGATTGAATCCTACCTCGCGTTTCTACCTTCTGCGTTTTACGTCGGTACACTTGCGACATTTATAAGATGATCGTGACGTTATCCATATTGATAAAAAGTATGTACCGTTACTGATTTATGTCATTCAAACTTTTTCGTGAAACTTAATTAATTATTTAATTTTCTATATTGTTAACTGTGATTATAATTTGATTTAATTCGATATAATTTGAAATTAAACGATAATTAATTAATTTATTCGGATTAACATGATATTCGTATTAAGTCATTATTTTTTGACCATCACATATCGCAATTTCAAAATATTGAAATATCTTGAAATATTGATATTTTAATTCAAAGATTGATATTTTTTTTTTTTTTTTTTTAATTTTATCGGATTTGCTATTGCATATGGATATTTGTAAAATAACGTTTTCATCGTGGATTATATCAAATACATTTTTATAGTCGTACAATATACACGATACGTATTTATTTGTAGTTAACATTTAACACGAATCATATACAATATAAAGACAAAGTTTTCTATTATTTTATATGGATAATCATTATATAACTATTATATTTCTATATGATCATGTTCGTGTGAATTCATTTAATGCTTTACGATTAAAACGGGGGTATACATTTCAAGAATTTGAAATGAGAAAGATAAGTGAAAGGAGAAACGATAGTCACGTAGTCACGATTTCCTTGTCGTTTAATGTCCGAACGAAGTCACGACTTCTCGCGTTTTCTCTTGTCCGATTGGATAGAAGAAGGAAGAAAGACGAGGGTGGGAGGTGGTGGTAGAGGGGTGTTTTACAGGGTGAGTTCGGTTTCCTTGGTAACTAAAGGGGGAAAGTAAAATCGAGGCACGGACTGCCACTCTCCCATCGCTTGTTTGTATTTCATATTGATAGAGTATTGATATAGTCCTCGACCAAGTCCTCCACCTTCTCTCATCGAACACCCTCTTGCTAAACTACCGTGACGATGCTCTAGAGCCCTCTCTACGCGTTTCTGTATGTATACACGTGTATGTATCTACTTATGTACATATGTATCGATATATACAGTCGCGTTCATTTAAACGAGCATACCATGACTTAACACTTAAAGGACCACCACTATCTCTCGCCATTTGATTCAACTGACCAAGCGAATATTTAACATGTTTTATGCAAATAAGATTTATATTTATCTCGTGTATCTATTAAGATTTGTAATGAGATATAACATCTGTGATCATGGAAGATAAAACGATAACTATTAAACCATATCTGTTTCAAAATATGTTCAATAGAAAAGTTATACGATTTCAAAACCACCGATTGATCCAGTTTAAAACTAAAATATTGGTATTTGTTTTGAAACAAAATAAAACGATTGAATAAAAATAGTTCGAATATAAAATCTAAAGTGGTGATCGTATTTAAAAGATAAAAAATAAAAAATAAAAAAAGAATATTCGTATTATCACAATTAACTTTACATATACTCCGGTCATCGACCTTCACTTTCTCTTCGTTTATTATTCCGTTTCAGCTTTAACGGGAAAAAATATTCTTCGACATTTAGTCTTCGGTAATATAAAGTTTGACGACGATATATCCAATGGGAAAGAATAAAAAGAAGGAAAAAAGACGTGCGTACATACCGGGTGACCGGCTAGACTCTGCCAGGAAAATTCAAGATCTGCTATATTCGCTGGCACCGGAACGACAAAATTCATGGCGTACGCGTTGACCACCCCCTCTCTGACGTAGTACAATTCCGCTTCGAGTCCTGAAAGCAGAATATGCCAGAGAACGGATATCGATCGGACGATCAATTATGAAAAAGGCATGGGCCGACGGCGGCGACGGCGTTGGTGGCGGCGACGGCGTTGGCCGATGCGAGGGCAAAGTTCTTCTTCTTCTTTCTATCGACTAACTTTTCCCTTCTTCTCATCCTCTTATTACTATCACTAGTATAACAACTACTATTATTATTACTACTACTACTACTACTACTACTACTATTACTACTGCTACCACTACATTTAATCTTACTTCTTTTGTTAGAAAGAAACGACCTATCACGAACTATGCCACGTGCAGCCCTTAGGAAAGGTACATAAATTTACGAGTACGATGACCACCAGGGTTTATAATTTTACATTATTTCTAATCATTGTTCTCGTAAATTCTCATAAGTTTTAATATAATTTAAAAAATATACCGACATTTTTTTTTTTTTTTTTTTTTTTTTTTTTTTTTGTAACGAACCTATGTCGATGTAATAATATAAGGATGATCGTAAAAAATTTGAAATATCGAAAATCACATCGTTCTAACCACGTAAAACGTTTTGAACGTATCGTAAGAAGCTCTTGATGGTTATTACCACTGTGCTCACCGGATCGTGAAATCGTATATATTGTGAAGTTATCTGCCGCAGTAAATATCTTGAGTATTCAACGGATGGATTTTAAGATGCGAATTTCACGAGAAACATAGAATAAAAATGAAAAAGAGACATGCATTGAAAGAGACGTAACAATCGTTATTATACTCACTGAGAGATAACTGATCTGATTAATTCCATCTTATATTCAGTTTGAATTAATATTGCAATGGGTATTGCAATGTAAATCGTAGTTAAATTTTTTTATAAATTTAGTAATCAATTTCTTTTGTAATTTGTAATCTAATATATCATTATATTTGTAACTTTATTGTTTTGTGAAACATTATATTACAAAAGAGACCAAAATCTTTTTAGATCCTTCATTTGTGATGTTACGTAATTTTTTATATTTACTATGAATAATTAATAAAAGGAAAGCAAAAAAAGAGAAAAGATTATATACGTGGAAAGATAAAGAGATAAGGGATAAAGGAAGATAAAGAAATAGAAAATAGGAAGAAATCAAGAGAGAGAGAGGGAGAGAGAGAGAGAGCAATGAAGAAGAAAAGAAAAGCTAGCGTATCTCTATCTCTTTCATTTTCTTTTCCTCCTTTTTCACAGTACGATCTTTCGTGTGTGGATCATCGTCTGAAAATCCCTTTCCTGGATTTGAGCGTTACTCGTACGTGAATACATTGCACGTTTCTACACACTACCATAGACATTCCCTACATTTTCCTCAATCCTCGAAAATTCCGTGGATAGGTAAGACGAGAAGGTCAGAATTTTCTCAGCCCGATCTCAGCATCATTCGTGTCTACATTCACGTATGACTACGCAATTCGATATCTCGCTGGTGAACGATATCCAGAGATGTTCCTCTAGTAAATATATTTACATACAAATACACATACATATATCTAGTATGTATAGGGTTACTTGTATTTATATTTATACGTATATACATACATACGTACATACATATGTAAGAAATATACGCTACAACGTAACCATGGAAACGCTTTCTCTTCATGATATCACGATAAGACGTTTTTGACGATGTGAAATATTCCGATTTGAAATATACATATGTATATGTATGTATATGTGCATATATCCCTTGAGACCGAAAAAGACTAAAAGAGAAAGAGAAAGAAAAAGATAAAGAGAGAGAGAGAGAGAGAGAGAGAGAGAGAGGAAAAGAAATGAACAAATACTTCTAGTTTCCTTCGTCGACTATACCACGTTCAAACAAATCTCTTGTATAATGTCCTCTTGCACGAACGTATCTGAGAGTAGGCTTTTGATATATCTTATATATCGTATACATATAAGGTGTAGCTATAATTTTTATTTTACTTGAGTATCTTCAGATACAGAAGAACCAAAAGTTGTTTCTCTGTATTTTACAAAAGTTATATGGATATGAGGGAGGCAATACTATGGCAGTAATAATTTTTTTTGCAGATGGACGCTTTGTTTTTTTTTTTTTTTTTTTTTTTTTTTTTTGAATGAAATCATATGTTTCTAATAGCATTAATCTGATGCACCTCAACATTCTCTATAAAAAAAAATATTAATTTATGTATGTCGGAAGGTTATCAATTTATAAACGTTTACCTTGCGTTTATTCTGCGTTTATTCTGGTCTTACTTTGAGTTTTTGATTCAAATCTTTACGATTTTTAATTCCGGAGATATTTCCATGTAAATAAAAAAAAGAATGGATATTTATAATATAGAAAAAAAAATTTTGTTATTGTTAAAAAAATAATTTGTTCATTAATTGTTTATTGATTTATGTGATTTTTATAAATTAATCGCCATCTGAATTTTTAATTGGTAAAATAATATGAATTTATTCTGTAAGAAATAAAAATTGTTTATAACAATTTGTTAATTAATTATTAACAATACGCTTAAAAAATAGAGAAAAATCTGCCCTTTAAAATGATATTAGAATCAAGTCTCTACGATTTTTTTGTTCCGAAGATATTTCTATAAATGCAATACGTTTACGTTGACCCACTAACCTATATAATTTCATTCAATTGGATCAATGACATACTGACCTATATAAATTCCATGAATTTACGACGCTCAGCTGATCAAGTTACTATTACTATACTACTACTACTACGAACAGGTGTGGTATACGAATCATGAATGAAAATCTTTCGAAGGCGATATCTTCGGAACGGAATATCGTAGAGACTTGAAACAAATACCGTTTTCAAGTGTAAATTATGCTTTATTTATTTAAATATTTTAATAATATCGATATAATATAATCGATTTTGTTATTAATTTTTTAAATTGAATTCTTTCTTTTCTTTTGTAATAAAGACATAATTATAATATAATCATTTCAAATTGTAATTATTTTGTTTATGTAAAATAAAAAATGTAAGATCTATCAATAATCAATAATATGCAAAATTGAAAGATCAAAAAATCGAAAAATTTCTTTTTCTTAATTTATTACTACTCTTACTATATTTTAGTGGCATTTCTCTATATGATTTCTTTGCAATATTTACATTAAAATATCTTCTAAACTAACAATTTTTTTGGCAATACATGGATTGATACTTTTTTATTGAAAATATCGAGCTACATGAAAAAGAATAAAAATATACAAGGTGATCAAAATGGATATAAAAAAATATATAATTTTTCTTAAAAAAAAAAAAAATAATATCATTTTGTCTTCGATCCATCTCTAATATAATAATATTTTTCTATTTAT
This sequence comes from Vespa velutina, assembly GCF_912470025.1. Classification (NCBI taxonomy): domain Eukaryota; kingdom Metazoa; phylum Arthropoda; class Insecta; order Hymenoptera; family Vespidae; genus Vespa; species Vespa velutina. The sequence continues at coordinate 4,799,665 of NC_062194.1, forward strand.
TCTCGACTTAATAGTATCTTTTACTATATGAAAAGCAAAGAAAAAAAGCACGGGATATCCTGATCCTTCGTTTTAATAATAATCATAAATAATAAAATGTAATCTATATATTATTTTGTTAAAGTAGCGAAGTTCAACGAGACGTCAAGATGGATGTAAATTTATTTTAATATTCATCGTCCAAGTTGAACATTTAAATTTTATAAAAGCATTTGGAAAAAAAAGAAAAGAAAAAGGAAACAGAAAAAAAGAAACACGTGTAAAAAAATCACTTCGTATTTTATGTCATTGTTAAAATGTATCAATATTTTTCATTTATAAAATCCAGGGTATCAGTTTTTATTTATAAAATTCATCTCATTTAATTAATGCGACGAATTTTTTAATTCTCCTCGTCCAAAAAAATTATTCAATTAGAAAAAAAAAAAAAAAAAAAAAAAATGGAAGTCTTCATATTTCTATGGAATAAACTACGGATACTTACTAAAAGCAATGATTTGCTCTTAAACGAGTAACAAGTTGTCCATGGAGAGAAGACATCCATTTATAAAGTCGAAAATGTCCTCACGCGAATGGCGTTCGTCATTCGAAACTCAAACTGCCCAAGCCTCGTCGATGTCGCTACGGCACGAAACTTTCGAGGAGCAATCTAACAGTTTCGTTCTGCTTCCGCCATTTCGCATGATCTCTCCGTGACTGCAATTTCTATTTCACGCTTCGCCGTAGAAACAACGGATCGCTATTAATTTTCCTCTAGCAGCCTCCATGTTCCTACATTTGATCCCGCGTAAGTAAACAATTGAATATTATTATTATTAATATTATTATTATCTTTATTATTATTATTATTATTATTATTATTATTATTATTATTATTATTATTATCATTGTTATTATTTTTATTATTGAATGATCAATCGCGAGAATAATTGCGAAATTCATTTTTCTCGTGAGTTCTATTCGACATTGTTCGTAGGAATTCATAAATCTCAATTTTTTTTTGTTTTTGTTTTTTATAAAATTCAACAAAATTTCTCTTGGAAAATTGCAAAATAGTATATATATATATATATATATATATATATATGTGTGTGTGTGTGTGTGTGTGTATATAAAATATTTAAAAGTAACTTTTCTTCAAAAGTAGTCCATTTTTAAATAATTCAACTATATAATATATAATGATTTTAACTTGAAAGAACACGACTTAATAATAATCTTTATCTAACGTTAATTGCAAAATCGTTTAAAGAAACAATAAAAGTCTATGAAATATTTTTTATATATTTACCATCTAAAAATACATATATAAACACACACACACGTGCGAGCGCGCGCGCGCGTTTCGAATACCCATGTCGATAGTTAAGACGATGGCGAAAGGGAAGTTGAGCGTTAAGCGAACTAAGAAGATTAAGCAACTTCTACTCTGTAGTTCGTAGTCTCGTGGAAGAAAGACAAACACGAAGGGCAAGAAAACGATAAGATCCTACCCTCTTTATTTCGGTTGGAGGTTTAAGCGAAGGCATCGCGAGAAACAAATTAATTTCCGCTTACCTCGAGACGCTTTCGACGTTGTTAATTACGAGTCTTGTCTATTGCACAATTTCACTACTAGCTATCGACTGTCATAGCTCAAATTTTGATATTGATTGTACTCTCATTTCATAACATTAAACACAATTACTTTCGACAAAGAACATTAAAACAAACTACTAATACAAAAATGTTTCATTATTTATTATTTCTATAAAATGAAATATTCGATTATTAATATTAAAATATCCAATCGACAATAATATCTTTTTTTTTTTTTTTTATAATAATGGCACATTACGTGATATTGTTATTAAATAAATAAATAAGTAATACACAATGATATGAATTAAAGTTAGACAGTTAATATAAAATCTTTAAAGAAGTAGCGCTCTATGAAAATAAATTTATTGCTACAAAAGATTTCACAAAGTTTCAAAGCTATATCCAGAGTATAATATATTTCAAAATAATCCTCATGCTCAAATACTAAAACAATCGCTTCCAACTTCGTCCGTTCTTCTGAATAACAAATACATATATATATAATAATATATATTATATATATATATATTATATGTTTCTTTTTATGACATTCTTTGATAAGGAAAAATTATATCTTATTGTTAATAAAGAATATAAGAAGAAATAATATATTGCAAGTAAAATTTACATAACTGTTTTATTTAATAACTTCGAGTATTTCCGAGGAGTCATAGGAAAGGATCGAAAATATAAAAGAGGATTGAATCTTCTGATATTACTCGATCACGTACAAAAGAAAAAAAAAAAAAAAAGTAGAACGATAGAGCTTGCTTCCATCGGATTCTTTTCTTTCTCTTTAAAAAAAAAAAAAAAAAAAAAAAAAAAAATAAATATATATATATATATCTATGAGATAAATCTTGGATGATCCCAAGAGAGGAAGAAGTCTGTGACCGGCTAACTTCGGCTGGGATTAAGTTCCGTAATGCTTAAGATGTTTCACTGGTGCAACAAATGAACGTAATCCTGTTACAGGGCGATATAAAACCTCGTAAGGTTTCGGTCGTTCTCGACTAAAACCGTATTAATCCACTGCTTCTTCCCTTTTTTTTTTTTTTTTCTTTTTCTACCCTTATGTTCAAAAAAGATCCTTAAATTTTATCAGATATATCTTCAACGGTTCGATCCCTTTTAAACTGTTCAATTTATTGTAATCCCTTTTTCAAGATTCTTTTTTCAAAATTATTTGAAAAGGAAATTGTAATATAATATCAAAAAGATAATAAAGTCATACGATATATGGATATTGGTAATGTGAAAAAGTTTTTGAAAGATTAATATATTCGTATCTACATAGTCTAATAAATCTTATATTCTATTCTTGAGAGTAGAAAAAAGAGGGAAATTCTCTTTATGAAATTTTCCAATACCATTTCGCAAGGAAGCACGATCGAATCCAATCATGCCGGAGAGCATATCTCTGAAAAACACTCGGCTTCATAGGTCGTGGACCAATCTATCAATTACTTGCAGAGAGTGGCAAAGGAAGAAACGAGAAAGAAGAAGATGAAGAGAAAAGGTGTCCGTTTTCCAAGCTCTTCCTATGGGGGGACAGTGGAGAGGAATCTGGAATTGGTATCGAGGGCACAGAAGATGGGTTATGTGTACCTCTCGATTCTGAGAGTTCAGTGGTTAGGTTTCTCTCGTGCTAAGTAGAAAATCGTGTCTGCATATGAACAGGCGGCCGTCGTTGTTTGGTCGTTGCAGAAGACAGTTAATGTTGCTCTGGGTGTGCCAGTGCACACCCATAAACGCATTACTCCTCTCGTGTTTCATCGAAAGACCCTGTCCCATTGCGACATCGATGACTAGTCCTATTCGAAGGAAGGGTTTCCGAATTTTTCATCTAAATACATCATATTATATATCGTTCATTGACTTTAGCATAATTTTATATAATGAATAAATGATATTATTCAATAACTGACTTTTCTATTCCGTTTAAATCATTAATTAAGATATTAAATGCTTACATTTTAGAATATACCTTTTATCGTATTACAGTAAATTAAACGGATATGTTACAGTGAATAGTAATCATTAAAAAGAGAAAATTAAATGTAAATAAAAATAATTACGTGCCAGTTGCATCGTTAAACATCAACACGAATAAAAATACGTATGATTACGAAAGATTTACGATTACGATTATTTCAATTTTTTTCACGTTCGTCCGAAATTATAAATATCGGAGATCACATTCTATACATGTGCAATATCTTTTCAAGTACAAACTAAAGGAAGAACACACCGGGTTCGAAAATTTCTAATAAGTTATAATATGTATTTTAGAGGCGAAAATTTCAAAATGGTCTTGAAATTGGTTGCGTACGATGAATGTACTTTTTGCGACCGACAGCAAAACGTAGTAAAAAGAAAAAAGAGAAAGAAAAAAAAAAAAGGAAAAAAAGAACAAGAAAAAAAAACGACGAATAAATAAACTAATACAAATACATAGAGTGATAGAGTGATAGTGATAGAAAGAGAGAGAGAGAGAGAGAAAGAGAGAGAGAGAGAGAGAGAGAGAGAGAGAAAACGCAAGAGAGAAGAGAGAAAAGTACTCTCACGTTAACGAGAATCTGAGCGAACACGCGCGCGCATGATGCGTCGTCGTTGTGTAGGCGAACAGAACGTTTGATCTCACTAGTCCCATCCCTTGCCCTCACCCATACTCGGTTCGCTTTTGTTACGTTAATTCTGAAAACCCCGCTATGAACGTCTCTACCGAGCTTTATCCGAGGGATTATAAATGGAGCTCTCTTTCTCTCTCTCTCTCTCTCTCTCTCTCCTCTCTCGCTTTTTTTTGTTTTTTTTACCCTCGTCATCCCTTATCGTTCGACCGAAAGAATTATCGCGCGTTTGTTCGTTTACTTTGCATCAACGCGTTGCATTCGCGCTTTCGTTGCATCATTTAATGTGCTTTGTAGAAACAAAAAAAAGAAAAAGAACAATATGGCGCTCATATACCATGTTATACCATTTAAACTTAAACAGATCTTTTTTGTACAATTGTATTTAATTTATTAATAATTCTTTATCAGTCAACGATCATTTGATTCTATCTTTCGATATACATACATACGTATATACGTGCATGTAAGTAAAGCGAATATCATTTCTTCGATGTAACTAAAATTCAACACGTGAAATTATTAAAAGAGCACAGGAATGACTGAGAGATAGAAAAAGAAAGACAGAGAAAAGGAGAGAGTGAGAGAGAGAGAGAGAGAGAGAGAGAGAGAGAAGCGAAAATCTCATCCCCGTTGAGTTCAACTCTCATTGTGAGATCGAATTAGCATAGGGATCGACGTTGGATCGTAGTCTGATGCGACGTCAAATTGAATTTGTAATGTACGCGCGCGAGCGCGTTCGAGTAACCGTGATGTTACAGAACGTATCGTTCGCAAGTTGAGTATAGTAATGCGTACGCCCACATTGTGTCTAACAAAGCGCTTTCCTCTACATACGCTACTTTGCTAATCGAATTTCCCATTAATTGCGTGACTCATGTTAAATTTGTCTCATTGTAAATTCTGAAATGAAATTTTGTACGATCTCCTAACGCACAGGGAACATTTTCCAAATGTAAAATACGTGTTAACGCATTTCCCGTTAATATCGATGAAATATTATACGTGATTTCGTACCGATGCGCAAAATTATTCCTCATAGGAAAAAAAAAAAAAGAAAAAAAAAAAAAAAAAAAAAGAAAAAGGATGTCATATAATTTGTATAAATACGTGCGATTAATAAATTAAATGAAACAGAGATTTTTGTTCGTAAGAATGACATAATATATATATATTTTCAGACAAAATCAATTCCATTGTAATTAATTGTAACTCTATTTAAAATTACATACATACGATGCAGATTTAAATGATTTTCAAAAGAACAACATTTATACGAAATAAAATTCACTTTTCACTTCTGATATAAACAATTCTTAAAATTTTCAATATTTTTCATGCACGTATAACGTATACACCTTCTAATAATTCTTATTTATAATGAAATGTTTCGACTATAGTATATCAACCGAATCGGCAGGCACAGTATATTTTCTTAAGCGAGATTACAGGGAACCCAGCGTGAGTTCGACGTTCTCAAGCACGAGATAGATTCTAGTAAAAGAAGAAGAAGAAGAAGAAGAAGAAGAAGAGAAAGTAGAAGAAGAAGAAGAAGAAGAAGGAAGAAGAAGGGAAAGAAAAGGGAGAGGGGGAAAGGAAAAAGAAGGAACGTAAGCTATGGAAGTTCCCGGAGATTCGATCGGGTCAGGAGCTAAGGTAAACACATTAAGGATACAACATCCTGTAGGAAACACATCCTGGTAGTAGGAGTGGGCCCTCGGGGGTACGATCGACTGAACCGGAAATTTGAACGTCTCGAGAATCGACGACGTTCATCGATGGTAGAGGAAAAAGTTTGGTGAAGCAGATGAAATGAGACATTTAATGTCAAAGCCTATACTCCTTCTCGAGTTATGTTACTGAATAGGCACATCCTTTAGTGTCTTGCTTGGGACTATCATTCAATATATATATATATATAGATATAGTGTGTGTATGTGTGTGTGGTGTGAATCGATTAATTATACGATTGAACAATTAGGATGTAAAATTTGATTAATAAATATTTATAATCATTCGTCGTTATTTTAATGTTGTCATTATTCGTTACAATCTTCACAATTAATTTTTCAATTTGAACAATTACTTCCTGAAGTGAGAATGAAGTAAGATGAAAAAGGTGAAACATAGTGTTCGAAGCCCACATGATTCCAACGTTTATACTAGACGACTTTAATCTCTCGTGTCTCTGATAGTCTTTTCCAACGATTTCCCTTGTACTTTACTTCACCCTTTGTTTATCCATTCGTAAATGGACCATTTTCGCTCGTACGACACGCCTATCCTCCGTAACGGTTCACGTTTCCAAGATATGCTTCTCCATTCGACAAACCAATATTGGCATCCCTGCCTTTTGCTCTCGATGAGTCGGGATAGTTTCCCCGTTTAACCGTATCTATCGACGATTCCCGAAACGCTTAAAGTAGTTACTTTCGAATCCCCTGGCTATCGGAAATCCTGATAGTCCAATGTACCTGTATGTGTATATGGTGCGGTAATATACATATACATATATATATGATGGGAGAATATCTATTCATCCGTGTGCGTTCGTTCGTTCGTAACCACACCATTACCTTGATACTTTATTTTCGTTACGTCGAAACTTTGCTATTTCGCAGGGATCTATGTACTTTGCAAGTTGCCATTCCCGTCCATGAGCACCGTATATACAGAGTGGCTTATGTTGATTCATAAAGTAGATATGTATAGGGGAGAGTAATGCAATTGAAAAAAAAAAAAAAAAGAAAAAAAAACCACAACAACAAAAATATGAGAATTATGTTATTAGCAATTTTGTTTTAGTTTCATTTTTCTAATATAATATTTTTAATCATTTTTATCTTACTTTCGTTCGACACATACAAATCCAAATATCGCTAACTTTTCCTTTAGGTTAGGTATATTAAATGGGTCACCCTATATGTAAAATTTTTCTTCTATTCGTAAGCTATCTACCTATAACTGTTGTTTGGATTAACTCGATTTAGGCCGGCTTCGCATTCGAGCTTTTAGTCGAATTAACTGTAGAACGCGACGCTATCGCGGCTACAACGTTGTCAACCATTCCCTCGCTTAGCTTTCCATTTCCGTATTATGTACGTATGTATCTGTATAAACGTAACCAGAACAGTTCGCATATCATCTTTTGTATCTGTACTTGTCTAACGGCTTTGCATTACGAAGAGTACTGTTTCAAAGGGAACCCTTCAGAAATATATTATTTCCATGCGACAACAGATCGACGTATAATTTCCTCTATTATTTGATATAATTTATAAAATAAATACTAGGCTCTTATTCTCGTTGAAAGAAGTAAATCAATAGAAAAAGGTCGGATTATAAGGATTAATTAATTATTGTATTTCTCTTTTTTTTCTCCTTCTTCTTTCTTCTTCTTCTCTTCTTCTTCTTCTTCTTCTTCTTTTTTTTCTCCCCTTTTCATTATACTTCGACGTTGTAACGAAAGTTTTTGTGTTGTATCTTTTGCCGGTTTATCATATAAGAAAGAAAGAAAAAAAAAAAAAAAGAAATTATAGTATTACTTATCGTGATAAAATTTGTCGTTTAAACGAATTTACCGTCTTTCATTCTCATTAAACGTTATCTACGATCAACAAATTGAAATGTCTTATCTCTCTTACAAAATTAATCTGATTATCTGACTTGTTGATAAAAAGATTTAATTATTGATCCCGTCTAATACCCTAGACGATTTTCCTTTAAAAAATACACAATTTCATTAACCTATATTCTTTCTCTCGTGTAATTCTACCATCGCATCAATGTAAGTATCTTAGCGATAAAACGGGGACCGACCTTGAATTTTGATTTCCCCACGTACCGTTTATCTGGATCATTTATCGCTAGATCGTCCACAGACAATACCGTATATGTATGAAGGTACCTATTACATAGAGACGTAATACGTATATGAGCGTACGTGTGGTGGTTAAGTCGAATAGAATTCCAGAGAAAGTCATTTATCGTGGTACAGAAAATAGATAGGAAAAGAGAAAGTAAAAGAGAGAGAGAAAGAGGAGAGACAGGAATATAAAGAGAGAGAAGAACAGAGAAAGAGAGAAAAGTACGCAGTGTCACGTGACTCGTCGAATTTACAATAAAGAAATAGATGCGCTCGACGGAATATCGCCAGAAGCTAATCGTTTACTCTTCCGTTGCTCCTACCTAACGTGCTGCACCCTCATTCGTAATTCATTAAGGTCCAATCTCCTTTCGGTCGACGAGGCGGCAAAAGTATACGAAGCACTACTGAAAAAATTCTGAAAAGAACAACTTTCTGTCCAGGCTTTCTACTTCTCTTTGTCTCTCACTTTTCTCTTTCTCTTTCTCTCTCTCTTTCTCATCTCTCTCGCTCTCTCTCTCTTTCCTCTCTCCTTCTCTCTATTCCTTTATTTTTAAACTAAAGAAAACGAACAGAAGCGTTCTGTAGAACGCACGTATAAAAACATAAAATTAAATTTGAAAAATAAATCATGTACCACTTATTTGTCGATTATTAAAAGAGAAAGAAAAATTTTTTCTTTATAAATTTAAAATGATCAAGAATGTGAAGGGGAGAAAGAAGAAAAGGAAAGAAAAAAAAATAGGAAAGAAAATATCCTATACTAATGAATATATCTTAATTAATACAATCAAATTGAAAATCTTATATTTGAAAAATATTTACAAGTACGTAAATATTTTTAGGTTTTTTACGTTAAGAATAAAAATAAATCTATAAAAGATTAAACATCATGATATTAAACGAACGTGATCATTTATGTTAAACTAAGGAAAATATATAAGCTAATCAATTGGTAACGTTAACCGAAGAGAGATGTGCGTGTAAATATTGAGGGTGAGTGTACTCCGAAAGTGGTCCATTAGTGTTCGGTGCTTGCACTTGGCGCGATGAACAGAAGAGAGGTGAGGTTGAGAAAAGGAAAGAGAAAGAGAAAGAGAGAGAGAGAGAGAGAGAGAGAGAGAGAAAGAGGGAAGAGAAAACCGGAATAGCGAGGGTCGTTCGAGCAAGCTGGCGTTACTTCTCGCAAATTCTCTCGACTGAGAAAGAGAATATGAGAAAGAGAGAGAAGAATAGAGATAGATAGAATACTTAGAGAGAGAGAGAGAGAGAGAGAGAGAGAGAAGGAGAGACCCTCTCGTACTTCGACTGAAAATTATCTGCACTCGTCCAGTGTCAGTTTCTTCTGTGAAAATTCACTTCTATAATACTTCTCTTTTCCCTATTGTTCTCTCTCTCTCTCTTTCTCTTTCTATCTATCTCTTTCTTTCTCTTTCATTTTCTCACTCTTATTTTCTCATCCTTCAGTCTTTATCTTTCTTCTTCAGACCTTGTCTCTCTCGACGTCCGGTTAGCTTCGTATTCGAGAAGCGTGCGAAGTGCGAGAGTTCGTTGGATCGTTTGCGAAAAGATTAAAAAAGAAAAAGCTACGGGAAAAACACGGTTCGGGAATGGGATGAAAGAAGAAAGAAAAAGAGATTGGAGATATGAAAAAGAGAAAGAGAGAGAGTAAAGGTGAGAGATAAAAAAAGAGAAAATTAGTGTGAAGGAGAAAAGTAGAGAACGAAAAAGAAACAAAGCTCTCTTCTCGTGCCGAAGGGTGGAGAATCGTGGTTCCTCCCCGACTGGGCCGAGTAAAGAGCGTCCGTCGAGGGTAGAGGGATAGTTTGTCTTTAATTAAAATCAGTCGCAACCCGTTTACGTGCCTCACTGATTCTGCTTCACTCACCATTTTCTCCATCCTTCGCGTATATCTTCTATCTCCCCCTCTCATCTCTCTCTCTCGCTCTCTCTCTCATCTCTCCTTCTCTCTCTCTCTCTTTCGCCTCTTCCTGTCTCTTGGGGGGAACACTCACCGAAGTGATAGAGTGCTTAAGATGCCATGAATCCCTGCATGCTTTTAATTACCGAGCATCCAACCCTTCGCCGAATCCGATCTGTCGTTGAAACGACGACGATAATTCCTGTTGTCAACAACTCGATCATTCCTCCGGAGAACGAGTCATGGTGTTAGCATCGTTGTTTTGGATTATCGATTTATCTGATACTTATAATTTGTCCCAGTTAAATCGTTTGTATTCTATCCCATACGATATACGAACGAGGAGGATATGTTACAGGTTTTAATCTTATATTTAATTAATTCAATTTTTTATCTTTCTCAAGATCTTACAAATCATTATCATAGTGAAATGCAGTTGCGAAATTGAAAATAATTTTAATACGATATGGAATATCGATACGAAGGTGTATAAATATCATAATGAAACATGAATAGGTATTAATAATCAGAAGGAAAAATAACAAATAAGAATTTAGAACATCCGTATGACAAAAGTCCCAACTGAGATCGAATTCCAAAGTTCTTAAGAGAAACTCAAGCCAAGAAGACATTCGTTATAAACTTTTATAATCTAGTTAAGGTGTGTCCCCGGGCCAGTGTAGGAACGACCATACCGAGAGTCTAATGACTCTCCGAGGACACGATAACAATGCCGACAACGAGACCGTTCTCCTGGCGAACAATTTTACGAAATTCCTGAAAGAAGAACTGTGTTATCTCGTTGTCATTGTAAGAAATCGCTGAGCAAAGGGGGTGTGATTGTATAACAGCAAGAGATTTATAGTTGGCTGAAGGACCAAGAAAGGAGAAGGTTGGTGGTGGGTATTGGGGGTTCAGATGCAACGTTTTATAATATCGAGACTACTAACAGTACGAAGAGGCTATCTTCCGAGTTCTGGGACTCTATAAATCCTCTTTCTACTGCTACTCGGCGGTTGGAACGAAAAGACGAGGAGGGTGAACGTTTTAACGGAGAATAGAGAAAGAAAGAAAGAGAAATGGAAAGAGAGGGAGGGAGAGAGAGAAAGTAAAGAGAAATAGACGGTGAGTTGAGAGAGTAAATAGAGTGAGAGAGAGAGGAGAGAGAGAGAGAGAGAGAGAGGGAGCGAGAGTTGAGCGTTTATTCGAGAAAAGAAGAAAGGTGAGGGTGGTAGGGTGGTTGCGAGTCACATCGAGTCGATGCGAGACTCGTCGAGGTTAATAGGAATTATGACTGCGACGACACTGTCGGAGCTCGTCGATGAACGAACCGAAAGGATCGTGAATGCTTCGTAATAATATGGCTTTTTATTCGAGCGAAAGCACTCTCACCTAGACCTTTTCTTTTTTCTCGATATGGAGAACAAAAAAAAAAAAAAAGACAAAGATAAACAACTCATCTATACATACATACAAGACAATTGAGTGTGAGTTCGAACATATGAAAAATATTATTGAAAGAGATACATATGTTTTTCCATTAGGACTAAGTTAATATATCGAAACATTTGTTTGTTACTTAAATGATCATTATTTAAATATTTTCTAACTCGATATAAAGCAATTATTATGTCTTAATAATTCGATAAAATTATATCTATCTCATGTAAATAATAATATTACAGGATTCAACTAATTTATCGTAAATTTTATGGAATAATATAATCTATTTGAAATGATTTACAAATATGATTTATAACGAGCTCTTTGTAAATCTTTAATGAATGAAGCTCGAAAAGTTATTACAGATCAAGTTTGATTCTATCGAATCGATGAATAAGAGAACGACCTGGAAATAGTCGTGTACGGAGGATTCTCGTTAACCGAAGGTGAATCTACTCGAAGAGTAGTCATCAGAAAAATGAAATAACCGTATTTTTTTTTTTTTTTTTTTCTTTTCTATGGAACCGCAAAACGGCGTACGAAGTGTAATTACCGACAATTATAGTACGCTATGAATACGCCATGTCCCCAATAACTGTTACAACCCGTCGAACTGAACTGAACGTTTGGTTATTAATGAATACCGATACAAGGTCGAATCTATCGTCTATTTAAGCGATTGGACGAAGAACGTTCGTTATCTATTTATTGAATCGACGATCTCGTTCAATGACACCGAGACAAATTAAAAAAAAAAACAAAAAAAAAAAAAAAAAAAAAAAAAAAAAAAAAAGGAAAAAAAAAAAGCTAGAAAAAAAATTATTTCGAAATATTTCGAACAAACTTTAATCATTAATATCAAATAAATATAACTTTAGCTTATCATTTATTTTATCGCGACATTGAAACGTTCAAAGTGTTAATTAGTTGGAAAATTTTTGAACGCTTTGTCTATTTGTAAAACAAAATAAAAAATTTAGAGAGAGAGAGAGGAGAGAGAGAGAGAGTTTATAAATTAAAATAAATATTAAAAATATCTACAAAAATTATTCATGTACATTTTTTTTCTACAAATTATTAAAAACAATAAATGCGAAAGAAAAAGTATCCTCTCGAACGATAAACTTACGATGATTAATTAAAAGTATCTCAAATGTTGAAAATGAAATAACACAGGAAAAAAAAAAAGAAGACTGATAAAAATTCATTGAACTCGTGAAAGTAAAGATATCGAAGTGCTATGGATTAAGTGGAGTCACCCTTTACAATGGCATCGTATAAACTATGTAGAGGAAAGAGAAAGGCGGAGAAATAGGGGGAGGTGAAGTGAAACGATAAAAGTCCTTTCAGAAATGAATGGGATTTGTTAATTGGCGTTTGCACTGTCTCGGTGCTCGTAAAGTAAACCACAAGAAACAACGAGGAGGACGAAGAAAATGAAAGGACTGGGACGTGAACGTAAACGTAGAAATTTCACATTGGTCAGGACGCAAATTCAATGGCGTAATAACCAAATTCATAAACGAGATTGCCAGTGGAACGGTACTAACCCTGACTGGTTGGCTACCAACCACTTGAGGGCTGCTCGATCGCCCTCGCTTATCATCATCATCATCACCATCATCATGGTCATCATCATCATCATCATCATCATCATCATCATCATCATCATACTCCTCCTTGTCGTTGTCGTCATCCTCCCCGACGACGTTTTATCTACGATCGTTAATCGCCCTCGAGTGGCAGTGAAGTGTCCATTTACTCGCTATGGCGGCTCTTCGAGTGTCAATTCGCCATCCTTCCCTCGTTACCACCCACCCCTTCTCATTCACTGACTCGACCTGACTCGACTGGATTGTCGTTCAACCTGTTTCTCATCTACTTCGTTCCACATGAAAAGGATGATATACGAGATTGGAAAAGCTATCATTCTTATATTTTCTTTTATCCTTTTTCTCTTTTTTATTTCTCTATTTTCCAATAACAAATATTCTATCGTACAGATTATGAAATATTTAGAAACAAGAACTGATTGACTTTAACGATATAAAAATATCTTTTGGGATTCCTTTTTATTTCGTTTTTTCTTTTTTTCTTTCCCTTTATAACATATACGCAAACGAAATATAAATACTAAACGTGTTCTATTTATTATTAAATATAATGGCTTTTATATTGAAATGTATAACACACGTGTATATCGAGAATAATTATTGATATTTTGAAATACGTAGATTGTTTAATCAACAACAATAGGAAACGTTACCAGTCTCTCGTGGTAATGTACCGAATTTAATTATGAAATGTTAAACATCTACGATAGCGAATAGTCATCTATGATTACGAATAGTCATGTATGAAAATATCCGTATGATATTAAGTTATAATATATTCGTTATAATAAAAGAATATCTTCTTAAAATATGACAAATAGGATGAAACGTTTAAAAATGTCAAATTTATAATTACGAACTACATTCTAGATCCATATCTTTCCCATTAGATTGATTTCATACGGAATCTTTTGTAGAGAATCAAAATAAGTTTTATAATCAATATCCCTAACAATAAGAAAAATCGAATGGACAAATCCTTCGCAGATTTATCGATCGTAACTCGATTACTTTCTTCTCGATCAAACAACTACTTGTATATCTCCCTTCCTCCCTCCCCGACGCCCCGACCACTAAACACTTTCTCGTTTCGCCATCCTGTCGATCGAATAGCTCGGTCGAAACTCTTCGAGAATAAAATCTTAAAAGTAATGTGCCGAAGTAACCGTATTTATCTTGTCCTTTTTTTTTCCTTTTCTTTCTTTCTTTTTTTTCTTTTTTTTCTTTTTCTCTTTTTTTTTTTTTTTTATTTTTACTTCTTTTTCTTCCTTCGCTGACCAACAACAAAACCACGACGATAAGATTTCCCATGGCGTATCGAAAACATTTAATATTTCCAGATAACTTCGATCGTTTAATTTTAATTCATGAAAATGAAAGAAGTACTCGCTTAAATGGATAGAAAAGAAATAACAATTATCCTTTAACTTCTTGAACGATCGTTCATAGTTGAAAATATCGCCGATCATTACTATGGTTTTCTTAATCAAGGCATCATTGATCGAGGACCACTTTCATTTTCTTTTTTTTTTGCTTTCCTTTTCCTACCAGCACCTTTCTCTCCTCCGTCTTTCTCTTCACCATCAATCCCACTCCCGACCATTTTACTCTCATCAACACAGCGAACGATAATTAGGCGAGCTCAACCAAGCGGAATTTTTAATTGGCGAATACTCGCCGAGAAGGAATTCCTTTTTGTTCTATTCTTTCTCTCTCTCTCTCTCTCTCTCTCTCTCTCTCTCTCTCTCTCTCTCTCTTTCTCTCTTTGTGTACATAAAGAGAAAAAGAAAAAAAGAGAGATAGAGATAGAGAGAGAGAGAGAGAGAGAGAGGGAGGGGGGGGGGGAGAGAAGAATCAGAAGTTGTAAGCGTTTGAAAGCTAATTAAATCGGCGAGCAAGGCGTGGCAAAGTTGCACGGAGCTACGACGAAAGAGTTCCTTCCTTGATTCCTCTGAATATCTCGATTCCATTGGTGAAACTTTGAAACTCGACTCTCTCGTTCTCTATCGCATGCTTTTCCTTGGATCGAAACAAACTAAAGAAGAATGGAATTCGATGCGATGCACGCTACGAGACGAGACGAAACCGCAACGATTAACGAAAGTTCGAATCACTCGAGGCAAAACTGTAGCGTGAACTAAACGTTTGATTCGTGTTCAAATGGTCGTTACTTATTAGCTTATTCATAGTACAAATCGTTAACTTTTCAATTCTTTATAATACGAATATCATCGCTTGCGAAATAATTTGAATTTCTAAATTCGTTTTAAAATAACAGATTTAAAAGGATCTAAATTAATTCGTTTGCATTAAAAAAAAAAAAAAAAAAAAGAAAAAAAAAAACAGATGATATTACGATGAAAACGATGATATTAAATATACAAAAATGTACAATCGATTCGACTGCTTTATAATATCTCTTCAATATTAATATTTCCTTTATTCATATCTTAATATTAATCATGATTATAATAATAAATCAAACATAGTTTTCATCCTTCTCTTACGTATTACCATATCTTTATCTTACCCGATACTATACGTACATATATTACTATTCTAATAATAGAGAGTTAGTTCACTGCTCATATATCTTATGGATATACATAGATAGTTATGAACTGAGATTAGATATGACATAATAGATAAAAGATCATATGTACTAAACTTACCGAAATGTCTTTGGATTGTACTCAATATGTATCAAGAATCAATTGAAATGATATAACTACAAAGGTTACTAGTTACTAGTTATGCATGAAACTGGCAAGATAGTACGATAGAAACGACGACCTTCTTAACGTCTAAACGCAAGGAAATCCTCTCGAGGCAAATCGGCTTTCAGAATTCGTAGGTACTGAGATAGGTAACATAGATAGCGCTACATATGTACATACATACATACATATATATGTATGTATGTATGTATGTAAGAGACTAGGAACCTCGAAGAGAGCACAGGACCACGTCTCCTTCTTCTCCCGAAGCGTTGCTTCGTCTCCAAGAGGATAAATCCAACGGCGGTCTGGGTTGCGTCTGAGGTTGCTGCTTCTGAGACTGTTTCTCGACGTTCTTGTCAAGAATTGTTTGGAGATCCAACGTTGAAACTCGCGAACGTCTAGCAACGTTGTCATCGAACGGGTTCCAAAGCTCCGAGCGAGTTCCACTTTGACGCGCGTGTTCTCCAAGCTCTTCTACTCTCCATCTTCGCCATTTCCTCCTCCTATCTCTTCCTACCTATCCCCCCATATCCCCACCTTCTCTTTCCCGTTCTCCTACTTGTCTAATGCGAACTGACAAGTATATCAAAAACTTTGTCGAACCATGGAAATCGTTTCACAGCCCGAGGACTTCATATCGATTAACGTAACTTCCAAATTGGACTACTAGTTTAGAGTTTCGTTCGAATAAAAAGATCTTTTTATTCTTTTTTTCCTATGATAATTCAATAATTATCATAGAAAATGTAATCGTGGACAATGATAAAAAAAAAGTAATTATTTTTCTATCGATTATTTAATTATATTATATTATTGTTTGGAGAAATCCTTCCTTTTTTTTTCTTTTCTATAAATAAAATAAATGACAAATTAAATTATATTGTAATTAAATTCCATGAAATTCAATATTTCTTCCCATACAACATTACGATGGTGATCATAATGGATTCTGATCATGATGTAATAATAGCAAGACTTTCTTTCGTCAAAACTGTTACGTCATTTGATCAGAGAAAAAACAATGTACAAGATATAATGGAAATTTATAAACACATTTTGGCACGATATATACATATGCTTATGCTTTGGCTTAATAATGTATAACTATTTAATCGATTACATACGCTTAATGAAACGTTGATTTATTTCAAACAAAAGCTTATAAAATCCCCCTACACGTTTTCTCTTACGAGGGACAAATAGCATCATTATTATCACCGAATCTATCATAATGTCTCTCAAATGCGAGATAGTATGCGTCCATTGATTTAATGTTGGCAACTCACTTTTAACGAGATCCTAATGCGTAACGACAAATGGCCGATTAACGTAATTAATCAGAATAAAGAGCACGCTCGTGACGTGCACGCGATGTCAGTAACTACGATGAGTATAAAACGATGAAAACCATTCGCCCTTCCAAATCGATTCTTTTACTGGCCCTTTTTATCTCATCCCTTTCCATTTGTTCCCAATAATCGTAGAAACTTTTTTTTCAAAAATCGAATTCCTTTTGCAACGATGACGATTTACGTATCGAACGAAATCTAGTTGAAAATGACTGCATCGATTTGATGAAAAAAAAAAAAAATAATAATAATAAATAAATAAATAAATAAATAAATAAATAAAAGATGAAATTCGCAAAAAAGAAAAAGGAAAAAGAGAAAAAAAAAAAGCAATTGCGTTGTAAAAATAATTTTTCCCATTAAAACTTTATTTACTTTGTGATGGTTTTGTTTCGAAACGAGATTAAATGTAAAATTGATTTACAGATTGAACAAATTTTCTCTTCATTTTGCAATTGAAATATCAATAAAGTATATCTAAATGGAATAATAATTTATGAGCTTCGAGATAAATTACTCATTATCTACTTAAATGATAATCGAACAAAATTATCGAAATACTTAAAATATTCTGACTCATTCACGTCATCTAATTCGATTGAAATAAATTACATGTAAATAATAATAATTTGTCTGATCTTTTTAATTATCTTTACGATCAATTTTCTGACTACGTTAAAGTTCACGTGTTTTTAATGCTTTAACGAGTTAACAATTATCTATTCGGAAGAACGATCCTGCAGAAGCAACGTTCTTGAATTTGTACTTGACTTTAAGTGTACTACGTAAGGAAAAACGATAAGGAAAGAAATAAAAAGAGAAAGAAAAAGAGAAAAAGAGAGAGAGAGAGAGAGAAAACGAGAAAGAAAAATACTTTAACTGTATACAAATAACAAGTGTTTATTCACATACTGAGCTATAGAAAACATTCGTATACACAAGCAGGTTCGTTTAAAGCATATACACAAGTTTCTGTATTCTCTATCTCTATGTTCTATATTCTATATTCTATATTCTCTCTCTCTCTCTCTCTCTCTCTCTCTCTCTCTCTTTCTTTCTCTTGGTCTCTCGTTTTCTCTTTATCTTTGTCTTTCTCTCTGTTTGTCTCTGTTCGCCCGTCGAATATGCTGAGAGCATTTTGGTTGTTGGTCGGTGCCGTCATGCGTTCGACATGTACCATATGTCACGCGTGAACCCACGGGGCCGCATATCGATCGACCATTCCACAAAAGTATCCAGATTACTTTTAGATATTCAGAGCATAGATGCCGGGAAAATAGAATTCGCGACGTCTTTCAAAACTATATTGCTTTGCAAAGTAGTCGCCATATCTCTTATGCGTTTCATCCACCTACGTCTTTCGTTACTCGATAAAGTATCAAGGGTTAGACAAAAAGTATTGAACGACGTAGAATATTCGAAAGGAATGGCTTTCTGTTGATTGATAAAATCTTAATAATTTATGAAGTATATATATATATATATATATATATATATATATATATATATATTACTTTGATAATAACTATTAGATAGAATAAAATAATTCGTTTAAATAATTCTCTTGAATAAGATTATGAAAACGAATTTTTGATATTGTAATTTGAATACAAAAATTCAATTGTTTGTAATTAATCCATAAATATATTATACAAATTAATCGTAATATGAAATAATTTTAAAGAACGATTACAATATCTTACTTTTCTTTTCCTTAAACGCGATCGTAGAAATAAAAGGAGGTAGTATAAAAAAAAACGAAAAACAAAAAAAAAAAACGAAAAAGAAAAAGAAAGAAAACAAAAAATAAAATGCTATGCAAGATTTCTCTTGCAATTTTGTAGAATCTAAACGCGTTATACCGAGGAAATAATATTTTCATACGATATGCGAGCGAGCTCGAGTTTGTAACTAGATAGGTAGAAAACGAGGGAGATATACGAAATCAACGATATGGAAAGCTGCCATGAACCGTAGAAATAAAGCCGGTCTATGCTCGAGGATTCACAGTATCGGTTTTAGCCTTGTGCACCAGGTGCTTGGAGCCTCGCATATTCGATTGCAAATCATACGCATACTTCTCAATCGATGCATTAATAGCAATATATTGCATTTATGCTGACCATTGAGCGTGAGTACGGACATATCTATTCAATGAAAAGCGAACGCTCTTCTCTCTCTCTCTCTCTCTCTCTCTCTCTCTCTCTCTCTCTCTTCGATCACGATCGGATTTTCATGGAGAATAAATAAATAAGTTAGATTAGCATCGTTCGATATAACTACATTTTTTTCAATTTGGTGTATATTCTCGAATTACAATTTACCTTTCTTTTTTTTGATTTATTTATTTTTGTCTTTTAATATTTTTGTTAAAAAAAAAAATATATATATATATACAGCTATAAATTTGTTATCGATTCTAAATGTAAAAGAGATATAGAAATATTATTCAATCATAGAGAAATGTCAGATTACAAAATAATAGTAATAATTGATAGATATCGGTCAATCTCTTTATTATCACCTCGCTATTGAACAAAAAAAAAGAAATTAAATTATGAATCAAACATATTTAACGAAATATCCACATGAACATGTTAACACGAAAATTGACTCTCCTCTTATCGGCGCATTCACCACAACGTATATACGGTTTATATATGTATGTATGTAAAATGATCGATAGATCAATTCTGGTTATTTCGAGGCATTTCATTAACGTCGCAATTAGAATTCATTCAAACGCAACAATCTCGTTGATCGCAAGATTAATTGTTTATTTGTGTGTATATATGTAAATACGTATGTACATATGTATGTATGTATGTATGTATGTATGTATACACGTATGTACGTCACGCATTTATGAATACGGTTAGATGATTTCGATTAGCTATTCGATAAATAAACGAAAATCGAGAAAGGAAGAAAAACAAAGAATCGATCCGAAACATTGTTATAGTTTTGTTTATTTTGATGTTTTTCACATTTTCCTTTTGTTTTACTTCTTTAATATGGTTCAACACAAATTTCGATTATTCTTCCTCGACGGGTCATCCTTTCTCTAGCATGACACTAAAAAAACAGACTGGCAATGTCGGCACACTGAACAAGAATCATTCGTTATCCGAAAATGTGCGAAAATATTGACAAAAATTCGACTGCATTCTACCTACGATATGTACATACGTATTTTTATGGATATAAATTTGATAATAACAAAATCGTTCAATATATAAAATTAATCGTTCGATCATAAAAAATTATCAAATTTATCGCGTTTAATTCGTCAATTTAATACATGTATAATTCATTTGAATGGAAACGTTGTGAACTATATTATAATTATAATAATAATAATTATTATTATTACAAATTTGTTATTCCAACGATTAAAAGTTTCCATCGAATGTATTGGATTTTTTGCTACAGGAGACAAAAATTGAAGAATATATTTCAAAAAAAAAAAAAAAAAAAAAAGAATAAGAAAAGAAAAAAGAATGTAAAGTTAAAGCTCAACACTGAATTATTTGAAATAGTTATGTTGACATTAAAAAATAATTATATCAATCGATAATGTTAATTACGATAATCATCATGACGATTTAAAAATGTTGATTCCAAAAGAAAAAAAAAAAAAAGAAGAAAAAGAAAAAGAAAAGTAGAAAATAAAATATTTTATGATTGTTTTCTATTCTTCCTTTGAAATTCAGTAGTTCAAGCAGAAAATTTATCAGACAAGGATAACATCGAAAAGAAATGAATTCTCTCGACTAAGAAACGCGCTATTTATTTTCTGACGATATTTTTTAAACGATGTTACGTCGAAACGATCTTAATTTCTCCAAATATCCAAGCAGGCCTTCTGTTTTCATCGTTTTACATTTTACCACAGAGAACACGGAGAAGAGAATTTAACGAGATATGCTCCTACAAAGAGGCACTCTAACCACTCGTTACAGAGATAACGATATTCGGAGCTATGCTGAGAAATCTTACATTTAAGAGCCGGTATTTCTCTGCATATTCGTTCATTTTAGTTACGATTTTCATTCATTATTTAATATACTTACAATTAGCATACAACTTACATAAATACTGCTTTTTTCATTCTTTTCTTTTTGTTCTCTCTTTTTTTTCTTTTTTTTTTTTTTTTTTTTTTATTTAATAAATAATTTTATTTTTGAATAATTAACTTTTACGACGTTCACAATGTCCGATTTATAAAGAAACACTTTCAATTACAAATATAAAGTAAATATGATAAATATGATCGATGAAAAAGAAAAAGAAAAAGAAAAAAAAAAAAAAGAAGATATAAATAAAATGTTAATACTTTTAATAATTATTTTTTCTACAAATCAATTATTCAACAAAGAAAGTAAAGTTTAATCTCTGTCAATAGATCGTTTTTTTTAATAGAAGTATAAATCGTGAGTTTAAAAATTATATCCTTACAGTTTGAACAATGGCTACTATTTAGGTATAGCTTGATTAACATTGCATTTATTAGCTCGACTCTTATATATATATATATATATATATATATATATATATTCTTCTCACGTTAAAAAAAAAGAAAACAAAAAAGAAAAAAAAACGAACGAGAAGAATGACTCATACAGCTATAAAACCATAACGCAACAAACATATTAATTAATCCAGTGTCAGGGATTAGCATGGTGCTAAAGAAACATGTTGTAACGTCGTTATTCTAACCGCGTATATGCGAAAGAGCGTGCGGACTCGCTCGGCCATAAACTATGGCGGTTAACGTTATCGTCTCTACGGATCTCCATCCCTTGGCAAACTGCTGCAATTTAGTTAACGCTCTTCCATCTTGAGAACCAGCGTGCTACCAAGGAAATTGATATGATCCTTTCTGATCGGCTTACGAAATGGCCACTCCGTTCGATTTTTTCCCAAACATTTCTATAATCGCAGCTGTGTTCGATCCAATCTTCAATTTTCTATTTTGCTACGATAAAACTTACTTCTTCATTATTAGTATAATTTCCAAGAAAATTTTTTTCCCTCACTGCCCCGCCCCCCTCCCTCGCCGGCAAAACTTTAACTTTCTATTATTAACATAATAACCAAGAGATTTTATTATTCGGTAGAACTTAGCTTTCCGTTATATTAACATAATTCCTAAGAGGTATTTATTTCGAAAATATCTTATTGCACATTTTATAAATATTTAATTGATATTTACAAATTATAATTTATTTGGCATTGTTAAGTTAGATAAAAAGAATTTATTAATTTAAATAATTCTCTTTTCATTTTAAATATAAAAATTTTTTTCGTTACTTCTCTCTCTCTCTCTCTCTCTCTTTTCCTTTATCAAGATAGCAAAAGAGTGAAAATTTTAGAGTAGAGTAAAAAAAAAGAAAAATGCCGGAAAATTCAGTCTTCGTAACGAGACATTTGGAAGGGAACGAAAACGTTGCTTGTTTGTCGGCCGTTCGTGGTCCAGACAGTACAAACACAGAGGTGAAGGGGTGAAAGGGTGAGAGATGAAGAGGAGTAAGGGGAACGTAACGGCAAGCGATTGAAGCGTGCGCGCACGTCGTGTCCCGAAAGCAAATTAAAAATCAATTCCAGCGGCAATCCCAAAGTGTCGAGGTGCGTCAACGAGATTCGTCTACGAACGCCGACTGAAACTCCACTTTTTGCAAGAACCCGAACGAGCATCGTACGAACAAAATAACCGATGACAATGCGACTCTGCCAAAACTTAAACTCTATTGTTCGTATGTATTTTTTTAATTTAAATATTAATTTTATTAAAAATCTCCTTATTAATAAAGAAAAAAAAAAAAGAAGAAAAGAACAGAAAAGAAAAGAAAAGAAAAATAACGTCAACATATATTATTCTAAATGAATAGGGAATTATTAAAGTCCCTTATTCGTAGTTAAATTAAATTAATAAATTAATTTTATTTATGTAAGAATAAGAGCCGGTACTTTGTACTACACGTTCCTTAAAGATAATAAATTTGTTCGATTTCATTCTTTTGGAGTTTCTACAAAGAAAGTTTCTACGTAGAAATGAAAAGCTTTCGATAAAGAAAGAGAACGAAAGGTCATTACATTTTTCTTTCATACTTTTTTCTTTTCTTCTTTTCATTTCTTTTTTTTCTTTTTCCTTTTTCTTTTTTCTCTTTTCTTTTTTCTTTTTTTCCTTTTATTATTATTATTAATATAAAACGAACAAGGTTTAACATAACCCGAAAAGAAAAAAATTTATGACAGTTCAATCAAATGATAAATCAAAATCTATATCCTATTTATGTTCACAATTTGATTTTATTTTATATTGAAACGGAAAATTTCGTTTTGGTCTACATACGTACATATATTTATGTATGTATGTATATATATATATATACATATATACATAAATACATATATATATTCCTAGGCGAATGTTCTAGTAATCCAAGATGTCTACTGGAACATCGTTTCACATGTAACCAGTCGTTAATTACAGCATAACAATGTCGTTAATCTTCGAATGCGCGATTAATCGTACAAGGGGCCGCCGCCATAGCGGTCTCATTCGAGAACGTCGTATTTACTAATTTCGCGACGACACGAACGTCGTCGTCATGACAAATATCGTACGAAATGGGGCAGATCTGACGAAACGTCTATAACGTGATTACGTCCACGAAAAAAAAAAAAAAAGAAAAGAGAAAGAAAAAAAAAAAATAATAATAATAATAATAAAAAAAAAGAAAAAAGAAAAAAAAGTAATAATGATAATAATAACGAATGAATGAAATAATAAAGAAGGAAAAAAAGAAATAGAAACGTGAGAAAATAAAATGAATTAGAACGAACGAACGAACGAACGAACGATACTGTCCGATCTTGTTTCCCGTGCTTACCTAATGAGAAATAAATTGAGAAAAAAAAAAAAATCTTTCGATTTGATTTTCAATACTTGGAACAAAATACGAGGCAATCGGTTTTCGTTCTAATCGGTCATTTCGTTTGGCTCACACAATTTTTTTCCTTTTATCCGACGATAAAACGACAAATCTCGTCTACCTCGCGCTTCTACAATCCAATTACAAGTATCGCCGATCGATCGAATAAAATGTAATCCTATGGATAAGCTTTACTTTTTTAAACGTTATTATGTAAACGAAACGTTCTCTCTTCCTCTATTCTTTTTACCCCCAACCCTTCGTCTATCTTCCCCTTTCACTCTCTCTCTCTCTCTCTCTCTCTGTCTCTCCCTCTCTCTCTCTCTCTCTCTCTCTCTCACTTATTCTCTCGATATATTGCACTTTCGCACCTGGCAATCCATTAAATGTAAATCATATTAAACTTTGCTCGCGTCCCGAGTATGAATATCCGAACAATAAACTACCTCCTGAATAATCAACGATATACCTGGGATAAAGAATGGCACGTGTTCGTTAAAATTAAACCTTGTGAACGTAAACTCGCACAATTTCGCACAATAATCAACGATATATTTTTAGTATAAAGAATGGTGTGTGTTCGTTAAAATTAAACCTTTTCAACGTAATCTCGCACAATAATTTCGTGTACGTGAGAAGAGTACTCTATATGTAAACGAAACAAACGAAGAAAAAAAATAAAACGAAAAGAAAAGAGAACCAAAAAAAGAAAAAAAAAAAAAAAAAGAAAAAAGAAAAGAAAAGATTAACGAGAAGTAAACCCCCCAAACTGTTCGTCTTTTTTCACTTCTGGGGGAAAAAAAAAAAAAAAAAAAAAAAAAAAACAAGAAAAGAAAAAACGAAAAGGAAAGAGAAATAAAAAAGAAAGAAAACAGAAAGAAAAAAGAAAATCCAAATCGCGATCAATCCAACGTTATTAGATATTGATTAGTGCGTTAAATTGGATTTATCGAATAGTTCGACGATCTCGATTAATTTCTAAAAAAGTGACTCGACAAGCCAGCTTGTAAAAAGACTGCGGTAACGATGTCATGGAAGAGATCCACAAAGTCTGCTATCCAATTGGAACCAACCAACAGGGTCGCGTAAACGTTCCCGAAGTCCTACTACCGGAGGTAAACGCTGAATTTGCTGAAAAGGGAGAGAAAGAGAGGAAAAGAGACAGAGAGACATAGATAGAGAGAATTCTCTAGTATTTTCGTCTTTAAAAAAAAAAAAGGAAGAAGGAAGATGGGATGGAGAAACGCTTTATCTCGCGCTCTCTCTCTCTCTCTCTCTCTTTGTTGCTTTCTTTCTTTTCCTTTCGGTTTAAACTTCGAACTTACCCTGTCTCTCTCTCTCTTTCTCTCTCTCTCTCTCTCTCTCTCATTTCTTTTTTTTCGCTAGCAGTAATGCTTTCTCTCTCTCTCTCTCTCTCTCTCTCTCTCTCTCTCCTTCTCTCTCATTTCTTTTTTTTCGCTAGCAGTAATGCTTTCTCTCTCTCTCTCTCTCTCTCTCTCTCTCTCTCTTTCTATCTGTCTATCTATCTCTCTTTCTCTCCCTACGGAACGAAGTTTTCCAGGGAAGTAAAGTCATTTCGCTCTGGCAATCTAAGTTAAGTGACTTTCGAGTGGCTCGGCGACGAAACTCGGCTCCGCTTCGGTCCTCCGCTCGTCGTACTCTTTCTCGTCGTCCTTGTCGTTGTCGTCCTAATGCCGGTAACCCTTTATCTTTCTATACACCATTCTCTATTTTCAACGATAAAATCCAAAATGCAAGAGTATTACGCGATCCATTAGGCGCCTTCGAGTTTTCTCGCATAGAAGAAAACCGAGGCTTTCGAATTATTCTTTCTATCTCGATGTACCACCACCTGTCCTCTCGTATCACTTTAAAGATTAAACGTCTCTAACGTTTCTCTATCGTACCTACGATTTTCCCCGCCCCTCCCCCTCCCTAACCTTTTCTTTTTTTTCCTATTCTTTTCCTATTTTTTTTTCCTATTTTTTTTCCCATTTTTTGTTTGCTTGTTCGTTTATTTCCTTTTTTTCGTTCTCTTTTTCGTTTTTGCTTCCGTTTTCGTTTTTCTTCTTCGAAAATCTTTCGAAAATAGATAAATAAATAGATAGACGTAAATGATTTATCGACTACTGACAGATGGCCATGGGACAAGTGGGATATTATATATGTATGTATAGAGAACGTTGATTCTCCATATCTAAAAACTGATCGAATTTGTATGAATCGAAAAAAAAAAAAAGAGAAAAGTGTTTTGATGAAAAAAAAAAAAAAAAGAAAAAAAGAAAAAAAAAGGAAAAAAAAAGAGAAAAAGAAAAAGAAATAAATTTTACCAAAAATTAATATCATTGTATCATTTCTTTTTTTTTCTTTTTTCTTTTTGTTTTTCTTTCTTTTTTTTTTTTTTTTTTTTGGTACTTTAATTAAACGAAACAATATTCGATATTTAATATGAAAATAAATGAGACGTTCGAGCAACGTAATAAGAAAGCAGTGACATTAACGCGTTCTCGATGTAATCGTAAATTTAAACACGTTCGCCATGTAGATTAAAGTATGCGAAAAAATGAGGAGAGACGGATATATATAATACATAGAACGCTCGGAATGCTTGAGATTGGCTCGATTTTCGAGAAATCACGAGCGTCCAGTCGCTCGTAAATACATCAACGTCTCTCTCTCTCTCGCTCTCTCTCTCTCGCTCTCTCGCTCTCTCTCTCTCTCGCTCTCTCTCTCGCTCTCATTCTCTCATCCCCTTTTCAACCCTTACCCCTTTTTATCAACGGAGAAGGAAAAAACTGAAATGTCCCGCTCGCTACTCGCTCTATATATATATATACATACACGAACGGGTGCGGCTATATGAATCATGGGGGTTTGTAAAGTGATATCGAATGGTATACAGAATGTTCACGCGCGCTAGAAACTTCACTATGTGAGTGTATATATATATATATATACATACATACATATATATATATATTGTGTATGTATGTAAATACATGTGTATATATATATACACTATATATATATATATATATATATATATATATATATATACATATATCTATATAGTGTATATAGGTGACACGACCATTAAAACGAACGCCTCGTGCCGCAAATTGCTGATTCAATGCTCTCCACGACACTCCATAACGACGAGTGCCAATTTTGTCTTTCTCTATCTGTATCTCTCTCTCTCTCTTTCCCTCCCTCTGTCTGTCTCTTTCTCTCTCTCCCTCACTCACTCTCTCTTTAATTTTCCCTTACTCAACCTAGACTACTTTTCATGTCTTTAATTTCTATCTTATCGCATTTCTTGACACCATTTTCGTGGTACCAATGGCGTTGGGTCTAGATTGCTGCTTCGAAATAGATCCGGTTTCAAAAACGCTTCCCTTCAAGCTCCTATTTCCTTTATCTACACTTATTTTCCGTATTCTTTTTTTCTAGTTCTCTCTCTCTCTCTCTCTCTCTCTCTCTCTCTCTCTCTATTTTTCTCTCGCTCTTTTCTTCCCGTCTTTTCAAGCGTCGGTAGTTTTCAACCTCGCTATTGTAATCGGATCTGTTAACGAGTTCTCCTATAAAGGAATCATTATATCTACTTTCTTCTTTTTTTCTCCCCCCTTCCTTCTTTTATCGAGGTAACGTTGAGATAAGAAACGAAAGAAAAATGAGGAAAAAGATAACGGAATCCTTTAAATGACGAGCTTTGTTGTGAGAAATACTAAAGATAGAAGATTGATAAAACTCGGAGGCAAGGGAGGGAGGGAGGGAGGGGGTAGGGGCAAGGGGAAAAGAAAGAAAACAAATCATACGATATTATAAACGATGAAATTATCAAAGTTTAATGAACTTACCCAAAAGTTTCATAACTTGCGATTGGCTGATGAAAATATTGAGATATGCCTCGCTGCAGCCTATCAGGATCAGGAGAACAAGGAACTTGCATCTCTGGAGATCGCAGGATCCACCCACCCACCACATTGTCTCACATACGGTCACATGCCACACTATTCGCCAGGGCCACGATTTATCACACCGGTATATCACACCGGACGTGTCTTTAAAGTAAACAAATAATCATAATTTTCTTTTGGATATTGAAAACGTTCAAATGTCTTTCAACGTGATACCTCATAATTATCGATTTCCAAAAAGTCAATTATGGTTTCGAAAAGAAAAGTGAAAAATCCCTTCCCTCTATTGTTTTTAATTCTTACTCGATTTTCTTTTCTTTCCTTTAATTCATAAATACTTATCTTGTAAATGTCCTTCTTGCAAATGTTTCTGCAAAATAAGAAGAACGATATAAAGAAAAGTAAAGAGAACGATAAGCAGCAACAATAACAATAACGATAAGTACAATAATAATAAAACAATAAGACAGTCTTGATGGTACGAATTTTTGCAATTTAAAAATATGCGTATCGAAAACGATAGTCACGTGGCATTGAAGACCGCGACGAAGTAACACGGCGATTGCATCGACGAGAGAGAAAAGAGACGAACGTGACGTTGTGAACGTCTGAACGCAACTGGCGAACGGCGCGCACGGTTTTTCGGGGGCGCGACAGGATTCGCGCTTGCGCCTCGCGCAAACAGGATAGACAGGAAAGCACTGACGAAGAAAGGAATCGAAGAAGAAACAGAGGATGGATTGGTACTTCGGAGAAAAAAGAAGAAGAAAAAAGAAAAAAAAAAGAAAAAGCGGAGAAACGACTCCAACGAAGATTCCACTTTACGATGATTTGTATCCTCGATCGAAAAGGATTAATTATTTTTGCGAACAATTAGGGTTTTTTCTTCCTACGAGTAGCCGCCTACTCGGTCTATCTTTTTTTCTTTTTCTTTTTCTTTGTTTTTTTTTTTTTCCTTTTTATTCATCCCTTTTCATAATATCCAATCGTTCGCACGGTATCTTCGTTCATGAATGAAGAGGAAAGAAAGTAAAAAATGGCGACTTGACGTCGTTTCAACTAAACCATTTGAAGCTTTTCAAATCTTCTCTTTCAAGCGCGAAATTCCACTCTCTGACGTGACCCCCCCCCCCCCCACTCTCATAGCGCGAAAAAATTCGGCCGACTAGCCTCCCCTTCGGCCCCTCTTATTCTCGTCAGAACGGCGCAATATCAGAGACGTCGACGTAAGCTGATCTCGCTTAACGGGAAATTGGGGTGCGAGCTCGAACAAGAAGAAGAGGAAGGAGGAAAAGGAGGAAAAGGCGGGGTAGAAGGGTGGGAGGGGGGAGAGGGAATAATCTACGAAAGTGGAAGAAACGCATAGGTAGGTATCGGCCTGAAGAAGGAACCTTCTATTTGGAGTCATTCTACTTTTCCTTCGATTTCCAATTGTATGCGAGTAGTCGTCGTGAAACCATGACCCAACGCGTCTCGCTTCAAAACGGTAGAATTTAATTAAACCGACAGCATTCCGTCGTCACCAACTTCTCGCTCTTTCTCTCACCTTTCTACTTACACAATATCTCTCTCTCTCTCTTTCTCTCTCTCTTTCTCTCTTCTCTATTACCATCTATTTTTCTATTTATTATTATCATTATTAAAATTTATAAATTATATCGTTTCCTTTTATCATTATTCCAAATCTTTTTACAAAAATTTACTTTCTTTTTTCACATTTTATTTTATTTTAATCCTCCCTCTCTCTCTCTCTCTCTCTCTCTGTCTCTCTGTCTCTTTCTCTATCTCTATCTCTATCTATCTATCTACCTATTTATTCTTTACTACTTTGTTACCATTTTTTACTTCATCTCATAACAATTCTTTTCTATTTAAAAATGTCGACATTCTGTCTCTATTTATTATATCCTTCATTATCTGAAATAGTAGTACAAAAGATAATGAACTTTTTCTCTTTCGGTTCACAACGTTGATACCAACCCCCGAACAAGTTGGACGCTTGGTAAAAAAAAAGTCATCGTTTTTCACGATTTTATACTCGCGAGCTCGAGCCGAGGAGGTTGGGTGGGAGAAAGAGGTGGGGAAGAGGTCGATCCATGCACGCCTTTCGGCACATCGAAACGGGACTTTAATTATACTGTGGGATTAATTAACTCCGTTAAATCCAGCGGAACGTACACCCTCCTCTTCTTCGTTTTCTCTACCTCTCTCTCCTTCTCTCTTTCTCTCTCTCTCTCTCTCTCTGCCTCCCTATCCCCCTTCCTCTAACTGTTTCTCTCTCTTTCTCTCTCTCTCTCTCTAGAGACCTGCCGATGGACCAGCGCGCCGTCATCGGAGGGATCGCCAAATAATTAAAGAGCTTTTTTCTCTTCCTTTCCATTTTCTGTCTCTTTTTCAGTTATCCAAAGGGGATGATGGTTCTCTCTGCCTGATTTCATTTCGCATCTTTGGGATCACGCGCACATTGAAAGCTTTTTAACGACTACAGTCGTATGCTACCGATAGTTCCATAACTTCATTTTATTTTATTCGATCATCCAACGGTAAAAAGTATAAGAAGCTTCATCGATCTAATTCATGACTTCACTATATCGATATCGTCAAATTTGTATTATCGTCGTCAAAAATTTTTTCTCAATTTTTTTGTCATTCTTCGTTGAAACTACAAAGATCATTTATCCTTAAGTTCACTTAATTTTTACGTGGTAATTTTTAAGCTTTTTATTTTTCCTTTTCTTTTCTCTTTTTTCTTTTTGTTTTTTTTTTTTTTCCTTTCTTCTAATCACCCTTAACTTCTTCGTTAACTTTTATAAACAGAAAAATCTTCAGGATAAGTTCAAAGAAATGTGCGTGCATAAAATATTATATACCTTATGAACAGATACATTCAGATCCATTAAATATTTGTACGATGGAGAGCAGGAAAAAAAAAGAAGGGAATGAAAGAGAAAAGAAAGATACGAAAAAAAGAAAGCCCTGGAGAAAGTTTACCCTCGCTACTTTGGTCCCATATATTAAAGAAAGAGAAAAGTGGATAGAGATAGATAGATAAATAGAGAGAGAGAGAGAGAGAGAGAGAGAGAGAGAGAGAGAGAGAAAGGGATCTCTATTAATATTTACATTTATATTTCTTTATTCTACTCTTTCTTTATTCTTTCTTTCTTCTCCATAGATCGCAGCTATTGGCAAAGGACCCTTTCTACGTTATAAATCTTTCTAGCCGTTTCTCCTCGAATGATCGTTCTGCCATTATATTTAAATATCCACCATATAATGTTACATAACGAATACACGTGCGATTTTATATTTTCTCTCTTTTTCTTTCTTTCTTTTTTTTTTTTTTTTGTTTTCCTTTTTTTTTCTTTCATAATAATTTCATACATATCGCTAATTGCAATCAATATTATGCATTTTAATAATCAATCAGAAAGAAAATTTGAATAATGTAAAATTATAAATATTATTGAATGTATTATCGATGTTGTATAATTGTAGAAGTCTACTGAATCAAAATACGTCATTCTCACATCATAAGTCAGACTTATACTATTCTTGTTTCGAACAATTCTCTCGGTATAGAATAGAATAAGCCAGACATATTCTACACCGTTCTCATTGTAATAGACTATTATAGTTCCTAGTTTCAATATAACTTTCTGTATTGTTTTGTGTTACGTATGAAAAAGAAAAAAAAAAAAAAAAAAAAAGAAAAAATTCATTATCTATTTAATTAGTTCACATTGTTACAATGATACTTGGAAATAACATTTCATAAAATTTGTCATTACCTTAACAAATCAGTCGGTGCTTTTATAATCGATATAATATACTCGTACTCATACTCGTAATCAAGTAATAAATTAACGAATAAATAAAACGCGATCAACGATAGATAAATGAATCTTTAAAATGTATAATAATTACGATAATAACATATTCGAGCATTATGCATAAATAAGTATTGATGATTCGATTTATGCTAATTGCACTTTAATTACGATCCTTCGAGTCGCTGGAAAATAGAAAAAAATCCAATCGAATCATACCTTCGATTTTTATTTTATCCGGAATAGGGGAAAAGGAAAGAATGGAAAAAAAAAAGAAAAAAGAAAAAAAGAAAAAAAAAGAAAAATAAAAAGAAAAAAAAAAAAGAAAAAAAAAACAAGAACCGCCAAATGGCAATGAAGAATGATGGTAGTGGTGTTTTTAAGAGTGAGCTTTAGAGACAAGGCGCTCATCGAGGCGCGATCTCGATTCCCCTCAAGGGAATCTACGGCACTGCCAAGCCAGCCAAGCCAGCCAACCAGCCAACCAGCCAACCAGCTAGCTCGTCGTTGGCACCGCAACCGCGGCCACGTCTGCAATGAAAAGCTCCAAGACAATTAACAGTGAATTTATTTAATTAACGATCAGGAGCAACGCGAGACGTTGAAATCGACGCACCAACGACAGGACAACGAACAGAAACCAGGACCGACCAGGCGAGAAAAGCAGACGGCGTGAAACTAACGAGCTCCTCGAGACAGCTACGCTCCAATCAGCCAGATCATTAACTCTGATAATTAATAATCATTGGAAATCGATCGTTGTAATCGTCGGTTAGTCGTCTATGGTTACTTCTTCTTCTTCTTCTTCTACTTCTTCTTCTTCTTTTTCTTCTTCTATTATTACTTTTTCTTCTTCTTCTTCTCATTTTCGTTTTTCAATTTTTAATGATTTTTTTCTTTTTTTTTTTTTCTTTTTTTTTTTTTTTTTTGTTTTTTTTTCTTAATAAATACATTCACTTTTATTTCTATTCTATACAATTTTTATGAAGTTTCACATTTTAATTCATTCCATTTTCTCGATGTTACTTCTTTCAATATCATCATTATTTCTATCGATATAATAAAAATCTACGTCGTCATTAAGATATTCCCTAAGATGTTTACGTATAACTTAATAAAGCACCTACTATATACGTGGATGCTTCGAACGGTATAATCACGTTTGAGTAAATAATTAAATAAGCCTAGACGTATCAATAGGACCGCTCGATACGAACGTAGCAATCAGCCATCGTTGCTGTGTCACGCAAACCGAACGTCTAAATCATTTAAGATTCTCTACGGTAATTCTCTCTAACTCTCTCTTCGCACTATTATCTGTAACCTCGGAATGAAAATAAAAAGAAAAAAGAAAAAAAAAAAAGAAAAAAAGAAAAGAGACCACATATGAGATCTCGTAATGAGAATCGTAAATAATTATACATTAAAGT
Source organism: Vespa velutina (assembly GCF_912470025.1). Lineage (NCBI taxonomy): Eukaryota > Metazoa > Arthropoda > Insecta > Hymenoptera > Vespidae > Vespa > Vespa velutina. The sequence continues at coordinate 4,832,899 of NC_062194.1, forward strand.
ATATTTAAACAAATATTTGTCACTTTTATATTTAAAAATCATACTTGTATTTTCATAAATCTCGATCCCTATCTTTCAGCTGATGTGACTTATAGGAAATCTATCATCTCATTATATATGTATATATATATATATATATGTGTGTGTACATATATTATTTATAAATAATTACAAGGTAGGCAGAAATGCGAATGAGTTATATTAATAACTCATACGATATTAATAACGTTTCATCGTTAAATTCTCATCGATCAGAAACTCCGTTAGCCGTTTACCGTCATTATTTACTCGTTGAAAAATAAAGAAAATGGAACTACTACTATCTTCCTTCTCTGGTATAACTTTTCAAATGACAATAGACGATTCTCGCGTCGACGAAACGAGAGTCGGGTAAATCGCAGAAAATTTCGGCACAGATGGTCGACAGTGCGAACGAACGCTCCCGTCCAAAGTTTTCGAGTTTTTCCCTGGTACGAGCCAAATCGCTAGGACACCGGTGCTTTTCGATGAGAGAGTAAAAGAGAAAAAGGAAATACATATATATACAGAAAAAGAGAGGAAAAGAGAGAGAAAGAGAGAGAGAACATGCCGAAAATTTCAAACGAGTCTGAGGGGAAAACGGAAGCACGGTGTCACCGGTGTCACCGGTTCGATCGATATGCGTAGCACTTTGTACAATCGGACTGAATTCTCTATTAACTTCAAGTCCAGTTGTATATTGTTATTACACGCTAAATAAACTCTATAATCAATAAACAATATTTTATATAAAATATAATATTTCTTATAAAATCTTATAAAATATAAGATTTTCTCTTAAGTAAAATAAATATAAATTCTTCGTTGCATCCTTTTCCTATTCTATTCTGTATTAAGAAATAAAATAGAATATTTTTTATCATCTTACTCGACTTTATGGAATTACAAGATTTCTTTCATCTTTCTTCGTATCATATATACATATATATGTATATATATATATTTAAGGCACCGAATACATTTTAATTTGTCTGAAGTTTATTAAAAAGCACTTTACTCTTATGATAAAAAAAGAAAAGAGAAGACAAAAACAAACAAACAAAATCCTTAAGTTATATATCTCACAAAATGTATGAATAATGAATAACCATTCCCGTTTGATTGTTATTCCATTAAGAAAATATGAAAGGAAAGAAATGATGGATAAAAAGTGTAAATTGAATTGGAAATCGAACAAGTTTTCAACCCATATAGAAAATGAAATATTTTCTACGATTTAAAAATGATTCGATTCATTTTCGATGAAAGGACGACCGTCCAAAGCGTTGAGGTACGATCGTTTCGTCGGGCAAACGCGTTTGTCGATCATCGGCCAAGCGAACATAATTTTGTAGCTCGTTATCGCGATTACAATCGCATTTCATTGGCCACTTGCAAAATCGTTCGTAACGTAATCGCGATGAAACACCTATGGGGTTGATTGTTATAGAATCACCATCGTACGCGACCTTCTGCTCGTCCCTTCAATTTCGAGTCGCGAGGCAAGCCGGAAATATTATGGAAATTGCTATCGCTTGGAAGGATGAAACGAATGAATGAGAGAGAGAGAGAGAGAGAGAGAGAGAGAGAGAGAGAGAGAGAGAGAGAGTGAAAGAGAAAGACAAAGAGAAGATACGACGTAGAGATTCGTAAATCGAACACATTAAAAGTCCATTATCGATGGTCCCAAAGAGCGAAAGAAAGAAAGAGAGAGAGAGAGAGAGAGAGAGAGAGGAAAAAAGAAGAAAAAAAAAGAGAAAGAATTGAGTACTTCGTTTGACCCTCGACAACGTATCTCTGGAGACGTTCCGTCCCTTACTATACCGATATCATCTCTATTTTAAAAAAGATTTTCTCTCCGGTACTATCGTTCGTTTTCTCATAAACTAGATAAAACTAGGGAAAAATATCGATATGTCCATAATTATCGATTGAACATCAAATATCCATAAATCAAAAGTTGAATGATATCAGTATATATATATATATATATATATATATATATATATATATATATATATATATATATATATATATATCGTATAACTGAGATATATACTCTGTATTCAATGCATACTGTCGAAAAAATATAAAGACGTGCATGGTCGATGAATTGAAAAAACAAAATGACGAAAGAAAAAAAAAGAAAAAATATAGTTTAAAAAGAATTAATAAGATACGTAGTAAACAGTATCGTGATTGGATAAATATATATATATATATATATTGGATAAATATGTATATATATTTATATACGATAATTTTTCGAACGGAAAGATATCACATTTGTAGTTATCGATAATTTCCTTCGAAAACTAAAGAAACCTCATCGTTCGTAATTCGTTCGTTCTTCCGGGGTAAAGGCAAAGAAAGATGAAGGCTCTTGCGATTTCAAGGCGTCCTTTACACTTGGAGACTATTCGATCAACGCAACAGCACTTTCGAGAATTAAAGTCGTCGACGTCGCGGCTCTTTTCAAAGTGCATGCTCGTCCGACGTTATTCGATTAAACGATGTTCGCCTCCCGTTTCACCCTCTACCACCACCACTACCACCACCACCACCATCACCATCACTATCACCATCGCCATCTCATAGAAAATGAAAGAAACGCATTCATTAACCCCATTAACCGAACGTATGGCTCGTAGAAAGCTGTTTACTATAGGCGGCGAGGGTCGCGACGGGGTACTCTTCGATTGGAATGCTGCCTGTTAAAGATAAGGGTCGCGACCCCTCGTCACGAAGGATCGTACAATATGCTAGACACCGCACTGTCACGTACCGGGTGTGCACGCTTCTACAAAAGCCGATCTACCAAAGGACGATTTGAATTCGATTATATGATAAATTTCTTCAACTGGAAGATCCTCGATGGACTTACTTTTGTTATGCAATGTACTCTATATCTATAGGGTGTTTCAATGATATATATATAAAAAAAAAAAAAAAAAAAAAAAAACATCATCATTTGTTAATTTTAGATTACAAAATTGATTCAGATTTTCTAATTTTCTCTTTAGTACATAAATTACATAGTTTTATTTTACGCGTAAAAGTATATATTTGATATAAATTAATTAAGAACGTTCTGTTTCTTTCGGAAAATATTATTTCTTTTTCTATACCTTTGAATATTCTAGCTTCTCGAGGAATAAATCAATTTTAAAGTCCTTTTTTTTTTTACAAATTCGAAATAATAGATTAGAATGAAACTTTACGAGATTACAAAAGAAATTTATACCACGACGTGTATCTTGTTTACGAAACTTAACCAATCCCTTATCCGTTCCTCCTGATCATCCCTTGTTAGATCAACTGCTTAACTACAAACTATTCCAACGGAGGACTCGAAATAGGACTCAACGCGTCGAAACGAATTTAACGGACTTATGCTCGCTCGAATGGAACTCCAACTCGGATTTGCCTTACAAGCTACGACGATGTTTCATTAAATTCGAAAAAAAAAAGGTTGAGAAAAAAAAAAAAACTTAGAAATCCTTCAATTTTTAAATTAAATCCTGCAATCTATCCAACGCCTTTAAATGTCCATGTGCTTGGATCTATGTCGAAGTGATAGAATTTATTACAAAAAAAAAAAGAAAAAGAAAGAAAGAAAAGAAAAAAATTTATTGAAGTTACGTACATCGATAGAAATGCAATAATGTTTGAGTATGCGTGATTGTATGTACGAAGCCTTGGGCTAATATGTACACGATCGAAGGGTGCCAACCATTCGCGCGTATACTAATATGCACATACATATACACTTACATAGAGATATATATCTACATATATACATACAGGGTGTTCCGATTTCGGAAAGGTATGTTATCTTAATTATGCATTATCAAAAAGTTTTATTTTAAGATTACACATTAAATAAAATATTTATTATCTCAAATGAGAATATAACGATGTCGGACAATCTTTAATGTATACAAAATGAATAATACATTCTGCTAAAGATCCTAATGAAAAAGTAATTATTACAACGCGAATACTTTGGAAATATCTTCAATTGTCGTTGTGTGTATTCTTGCGTGTAAAAAAAAAAAAAGAAAAAGAAAAAGGAAAAGAAAAAGAAGAAGAAGAAGAAGAAGAAGAAGAAGAAGAAAAAGAAGAAGATAAAAGAACGAAAAGAAAAAGAAAAATACGTTTTCCCATTGAATTAATTATAACACAAGTTTTATCTTCGATCTTCATAGATATATCAGTTTGAAATGAAACATTCGGGAATCAATGAAACACCCAGTATATACAGGTATATACGGAGTCCTGTAAACGTGACTACATATATATATATATATATATACATATATATAGTACACACGACGTACGTATGTGTACTTTGCACAGTAGGAGGGTGTCCTTATCACCTCGCGCCACATTGACTAAACGCCGAAATACGATTCCCTACTTTGTTTCCATGCGAGGCTACAATAATTGCACGAAAAGCGGATGAAATTACGCCGCTTAGATTACAACCGGGATGCGTTCTTCGAAGGGTGAAAAGATAGAAAAGGAGGGATTTAGAGGGAAGGGCTATGAGGCAATGAGAGGATGAGATCGACAAGGATATCGAGGATAACCTCTACCTCTTCTCTTTCTTATTCTTCCTCTTCATTCCTGTCTTTTTTTTTTTTCCTTTTCTCTCTCCTTTTTTTTCTTTTCCTTTTTTTTTTTTTAATTCTACTTCTTCCTTTTCTTTTATTCCTTCGTCGAAATTCGAAGATCGATATAGAACCTCCTAATTGCTTCCTTCGTCGCTTAAACAGCGAGACATCCGAGGTTGCTGCGATATTAAACGTTCTTGCGCAATTAAGGAAACGAGAACGATATTTTTCTCTCTTTCTATCTCTGCCTCTGCCTCTGCCTTTCTCTCTCTCTCTCTCTCTCTCTCTCTCTTATTTTTTTTCTTCTTCCCCTTCTTCTTCTTCTTCTTTCATCTGCTTCGCCTTGTTATCTAAACGAGTCTTTGCCTGCCCAAGATCGTTTCGTCCGAAGGGAATACTAATTATAAATAGTATAATGCAATGTTCTTCTATAAGTATTCAGATATTTGATAAATTATTCCTTCTTACTTTGTCAGAAATGATCCAAATCCTATCTCAAATCATTCGATATATCTTGATATTTCTCTTTCGCAAGAAAAAAAAAAAAAAAAAAAAAAATCGGAAAATATTATTCTTTTACTTATTACTCTTTTAATGTTACAACATTTTATGCGATACATTATTAAATTGACAAGTTATATGATCTAATAAAAAAAAAAATTTAGTAAGATAGAATTTATCATTTATCTTATATATCATCGATCTAAATATATTATTATTAGTTTTTGTAATGATTAGTTATATTAATAATCATTTATATTTTACTTTTATAATTTCCATTATTCTTCTAGTGTATTTTTATTAATGAACTCACTCTCTAATCGATCTCCACGATCTAATCTAAGTATTTATTCTAAAGGCTTATATTATTAATTATATAATAAAAAAAAAAAAAAATAAAAAAAAAACAGAGGAAAATTAGAATGATAAAATTTAATAAATTAATCATTTGTATATAAAAAAAAAAAAAAAAAAAAAAAAAAAATAGATTTATAATGCCTTGATAAAGTCATTTGATATAATTAAAAATATAAATGTTTCTATTTAAACCCAGACATTCCGAACAATTGATAAATCTACATAGCGTTAACTTAACGCGAGAAAAGAAAGACTGTCACATTTTTCTAATTGTAAGTGTAAAAACTAAAGGATATGACGGCATTAAAGTAATAGGTCCTTGCCCTGGATTTGCTTGTTTAAACCTTAAGCTTCCTTACGTGACTTCCTTTCAAACGATCGGCTTATTTTCCCTCGTCATTTGCTCTCGCGTATTATTTCGCAAACGAAAGAAGGAAAGGAAAGAGAAAAAAAAAAAAAGAAAAAGAAAGAAAAAGAAAGAAAAAAGAAAAGAATATCGAAGCTCGATAGATATCTATATACTTATATACGTATACATACGTACATACCTAAATACCTAAGTAACTACTTAAAGTAGAGATACATAAAATCTGAAGGAAAAAGAACGTCAACAAATTTTCATATCGTATCGTTAAAAATTATTCCACGTCATCGTCGTTCATCGTTACGAGCTTGTTAAATCAAAGAACCCCCAAATTCGAATTCTTTTACGAGTCCGAGAGGATCGACGTATCCGACACTTTTTATTGACTCATCCTCTTCAAATATATCGTTCCATGCGATATATAAATACTTGTTTATCCGTGTTTTTGTCCCAAGAGATGCCGACCATTTTCTAACAGAGAAGTTAGCAACAAGGGTCCTGTACGGGTTAACAATCACTGCACGAAGAGAGAAAAAGAAGATAAATCTAAACAAAGAAAGAGAGAAAGAGAGAGAGATAGAGAGAGAGAGAGAGAGAGAGATAGAGATAGAGAGAAAGAGAGAGGGGGGAGTGGTATGAGGGAAAGAGAAAGAAAATTTATAGTTTATTAGCTCTGAGCCAACTAGGAAGCACGGGCTATTGGATAAAGTCCATTGAAACTTCCATGGCTCTTGGAATAGGATAATAAAAAAGAGGAGAGAAGGAGAAAGAAAGTGAAATAGAAAGAAAAAAGAAAGAGAGAGAGAGACAGACAGAGAGAAAGAGAGAGAGAGAGAGAGAAAGAGAGAGAAAAAAATAAAAAAAGAAAAGTAAGAGAGAAAGAGAGAGTAAACGGCAGGGGATTGGAATGAAGGAAGGAAGCTTCTACATGATGTAAGAAGGGTGAGTGTGTATGGAGGATCGCTAGGAATATATACTCGGAGGTGTATACCTCGTAGGAGAAGGATACTCTTTTCGACATTGAAGTGTGACACTACTAGCTTTTATATACCTTACCTACGTTTTCCTGTTTTTTTCCACCATCTTCTTTTTATTTCTATCCTCTTTCCTTTCCTTTCCTTTCCTTTTCTTCTATTCTCTTTTCTTTTCTTTCCTTTTCTTTTCTTTTCTTTTCTTTTCTATTTTATTCTTATCCATTCTTTTTTCTTTGTTTCTTGTCCGTCCCATGTTCCTATCCCCGGAATGGCAAATACTACACGAGTTTAGGGAATACTTCGATCGTTCGAACGACTTTATTCGCGATGTTACATCGGCCACCGTAACAAGATTTCCCAGATCTCTGTACTCAACTGGTGCGAGCATTCGATCCGATTCCCCGAGTGCAACTTAAATACGAACGCACGTGTAATACGTAACTACGAGAGATCTCACTAAGAGATCTGAGGGAATTTGAAATTCTATGGTTTTTTATTATCAATTATAAATTTTCAGGATACGCGTTTACGCGTCGGATTAACTTTACGAACGTTAAAATATATATATATTTTTTTTTTTATTAATTTTAATTCATTACGGATTATATCGATATTCCGTCTTGTTTCATTAATGTTTAATTAATAAAAGTAATTTTCATTAGGAAATAAAAAAAAACAAAAAAAAAGAACGGGTCCGGTAATATGAAATTACGTAATAATAAAACTTTCCACGTCTGACGGATTTAAAGAAAAAAAAAAAAAAAAAAAGAAAAAAATGGATCCTAATTATTACAAGAATATTCTCGAACGAATAAATGAAATGAGAATGAGGTCTCGTTTTTAAAATATATATATATAGAATGAACGCACGAGTGTAAAAACGAAAACAAGAAAAAAAAAGAAACAGAAGAGAAAAGAAAGGACCGAAAAAAAAAAGATAGCGAAGAACGATTGAATGGCGATTGGCCAAAAATTATGTATTCCGTCGATTCCGTCGTTTTGTTGAACGCCAATTTGCAGCTCTTTACGACTACTGGCTCCGCTACGAAGGCAAAGCTCGTTCTTTCAAAGGAACCAGAGGATTGGCCGAGGAGGGTCATTCGATGGAAGGAGAAGGTAAGCCCTCTTTGCCGCGTCGTCGAAATTCAGTCCTGCAGGAGCGAGAAAGCAAAAAAGAGAGAGAGAGAGAGAGAGACAGACAGAGAGAGAAAGAGAAAGAGAGAGAGAGAGAGAGAGAGAGAGAGAAGAGGTGGTAGCTCGTGAGGGTGCTTTTACGAGCTCTTGGCTCGCTCGAAATTTGTCTGGATGCCATCCGAGTATCTCGAAATGTCGGTTTTCCTTGGCCGCGTTAGGAGCAAGGGTCCAACCGGTAGACAGGAAGTAGTAAAAGAGAGTCGAGCCACCCTCGTCTGTCTTCGCCCTCCCTCTGTCTCCTCTTTTTCTCTTATTTTATCACTCTCTTTCTCCCTCTCTCCCTCTCTCCCTCTCTCTCTCTCTCTCTTCCTCTCTTTCGTACAGTGCGGTTTCATTCATTCAAGTCGGCTATAGGATGATACCGATTCCACGATTCATTTTCCAGTGGCATGCATGTCCATTCGAAAGATTCTAAATGTTTTACGTAAGTACGTATGTAGAATATATAGAAACTAAGCGAAATCAAACAAAATCTAAATAATGTGTGTCTATCTTCCTTGTTCCTTTTTCTTTTTTATTTCTTATTTTTCTTTTTCTTTTTTTTTTCTTTTTTTTCTCTTTCTCTTTTCTTTTTTTCCGTTACGAACTGGTATAGATAAAGTTGTCCCGTCAAATTTGAAACATGTGTAACTTCAAGTTTCAATTATATGGCGCCTATCTCATCGGTGCATGAAATTGCACGATTTATATACTTTTTCATGCATAAATCACAACGATCGAGTTTAATGAGTGACAATAATTTCTGTATATTATTAAAATAACAGTATATCTAAGAAAAGTGAGAAAAAAAAATCGTATGCCAGATTATACCTCTTCGAAGGAACAAATAGTATATCATTTAATACAATTATGTGAATTAAAATATCTACGTAAAAATAAATAAAAATAAATAAGGATAATAATGTAATTGGAATTTGTCAATATGTTTCTTCAAAAAATCACTATATCTATTATTTAATCATTATGTAATTTATTTGTCCCTCGAAGAATAATTAATAATGTAAAATATAAATACTTTGATGTTTAGCCGGAATTAGAAAAGAATGATTTTGAAAATGCATTAAAATAAACATTGAAATAAACATTGAAAGCCAATTGCACGAAAATAAATTGAGTATTGTTTTTTTCAATTTGAACCATCTTAAATTATGTTGAATGGACTTGGGCATCTTCAAATTTTATAATGAATCTGATTGTTAATTTTGAAAGTGGCCTAACTCCATTCTTGATAAGAAAACGCATATTATTCACTTAATAATCGCCACTATTTTAATAGGAACTATAAATTTAACATCCTTAGATACACTTAAGTAATATGACTCATTAGTATCCTATACGTATATTTTTAAATTCATTGAAACGCAAATCCTTAAATATCTCGATTTGAAGATAAATGGAGTTAGGCCACTTTCAAAATAAACGGCTCAAATATAAAATAATCGAAAATATAATTTATTTAAGCTTTGCCATATGAAAAAAAAAAAAAAAAAAAACTAATTGTAAAAGTAAGGAATTATGAACAACTTTTAAATGAATATTTTACATTGCAGCGTTTAATAATTTGTTTGTTTTTTTTAAAGATAATTATTATTATACAAACAAATATTTGACCTGATAATATCTTTTTTTTTTTTTTTAATGTTTTTATATTCATCAAAATTAATAGATAATTTTATTGCAGTCTTTTTACTTTCGAATTAAATAAATAACATATGTCATCATTCCGAACAAATTCTATTTCTCTCTCTTTCTCTCTCTGTCTGTCTCTCTCCTTCTCTCTTGTTTTTTCTTCAAATTATCATTAACGAGCGTTATCCATTTTACAGACCAAAGAAATATCGTCGACGAATTTGACGATTATACGAGAATTCCACGTACGGGAATGGGGGTGGGTGGAGGGGAGGGGGGGGGTGGGTAGGAAATGCATATAATTAAAACCGATGAAACAACGCGACTACTAATCTCTCCGCAATTACGTGTGTAATTTTGCGCGAAGGGTTACTATAATTTTTCATCGCGATGCATTTGCCTCGGGTAATTGCAGTTTCCAACGATATGTCAAGTAGCTACGTGAGCGGATTAAACCGAATTGGGAGGACCTCGTGTGAAATTTCATGAGATTTCCTCACCCTTTCTCTATCCTTGTAATGAGTATGAAAAAGAGAAAAAAGGAGCTAGAAAGAGAAAGAGAAAGAGAAAGAGAGAGAGAGAGAGAGAGAGAAAGAGAAAGAGTTAGCGTGAAAGAGAAGGTAACACAATTCATAAACTTTTGACCTGGAAACGTTTTGTCATTGCGTCTTTGTCACCAAGAGATTTATCATCGGCTCTTCTCTCTCTCTCTCTCTCTCTCTCTCTCTCTCTCTCTCTCTTTCTTCTCTCTGTCCTCTTCTACCTCTTTCACCTTCTTTATTCGCTATTCCCTCTGGCAGAGAAACGTTCTTACAAAAGACTCGTGATGCTGCTTGAGCTGCTACCTTCTTTCTCTCCTTCTTCTTCTTTTCCTTCTTCTTCTTCTTCTTCTTCTTCTTCTTCTTCTTCTTCTTTTTTCTTCTCTCTTTTTTTTTTTTTTTTTGTTTTCTCTTTATCTCTTGCATATCTTTTTAGTATTCTCTGTTATACGACAGCATATAAAGGCGATGGAAAAATTGCAAGAACCAACATTGAGACAAACTTTACATGTGTATATGTACATACGTATTTACTTGTACCATATATAAAATGATAAAACCATTGGTATTATAATTATTATATGGTTTTTTTTTTTTTTTTTTTTTAATTATAGATATGTTCTCTCTTTAAAATGACAAATCATGATTGTTAAATATAATTAAATTTTAATGACAATGATTATTACAAATGGAAATATAATTCACATCGCATATCACAAATCGTCATGTCGTGAAATGACTATTAAATAATTTTGAATGTATGTAAGAGATAAAGATCGATTAATTATTAGGGATAAAAGATATTGTCATTATTTTTAATATTTCGTTCTTATGCAAAAAGGAAATGTCTTATTTGGATCTAATGCATGTAAATCGTCGGCTTTACGATTATGTTTTAAGACAAAGAGGAAAACGTGTACAAACGACTCATCCGTCTTGACGGATTCGGGACGTTTTGCTCGTTACCGGTGTTTCCATAGTACGAGTAATTACGCGCCTCTTCCTACAACGATAACAGAATCTCCTTTCTGGTTGTAAGCCGTAGAAGAAGCATCTTTATCTTTCTCTCTCGTTCTCTGTCTTTCTCTGTCTTTCACTCTGTTCTATAATCCAATTATGAGAAATTAAATCTTATCAATTATTATTATGTATATATGTTTATTACCATTATCCTAATTAATTTTATTTAATCTCTGTTATTATATCATATTTACTCTCTCTCTCTCTCTCTCTCTCTCTCTCTCTCTCTCTCTCAGACACATAGACACACACACATATACACGCATATTTTCTTTGATTAGAAAATTTTAATTCATAGAAAAAACACACGAATAATATTTAAAATAACGAAAGAATTAATTAACATTACCATTATAATAATTAATATCAAATATGTTTGTGTAAATAAATATTAATAATTTAAAAAGCTTTCAAATGATTAAAATAGATATCGTTCAAAAACAAAAAAAAAAAAAAAAAAAAAAAAAAAAAAGAAAAAGAAACAAGAAAACAGAAAGAAGAGAGAAAAAAAGGAAAAAAGAAAAATCACAACCAAAAAACAAAACCTATGTTCTTACTATTACAATAAAAAAAATCCTAATAAGAATCTTAAATGCAATTGGGTGATAGTCGCCCTCAAACGCCCTACCACATCGATCAACTAATATAGCTAACCTCACGAGCTGGCCCAGACAGTTTTGAATATTAGATTAAACGTCGGTCGATCCCCCGTCATTAGCAGGATAGTCTAATCAAAGTCGATGCAAAGTTTGAAACCGTTCAGCGGGCGGTGCACCTTATTAACCTGCGTCGCACTATATCCTAACCCTCGTGCTATGAGAGAAAGAGAAAGATAGATCCCGATAAATAGAAAGAGTAGGAGTGAAAGAGAGAGAGAGAGAGAGAGAGAGAGAGAAAACAGTCGCTTATCCGAATCATCGCTCGTCCCTTCTCCCTCTTCCCCTTACCAATACCCAAACTCTCCGTTTTATCCTGAATCAAGGGATCTTAGCTGTCGTCTTGGTAAGTACTTCCTTTCCTTCGAAGAGATGCCAAGAGTGAATCATGCCTCTCCCTACTTCTCTACCATCCTTCCTTTCCTTCCTCCCTTCTAACCTTCCTCCTTCTTCCACCTACGGAGAATCTTCCTTCGGTGATTTATCAAAGACACTGATGACGAATCGTGCATTCCCTCCTCCCAATGGATTATTTATCCCACGAATTAACACCGAAATTGTACTAACGAGGAGACAGATGTGTATTTACATAACCATTACGTATACATTATAATGTCATTTTGTATTGGCTCGATTCAAAATAAATAAATACTTCGATAATGTTTATACTTTTTTTATCTCTCTGATATGTACGCGCGAGTAAGAATATGTTTTAGTTGAGTTCTTTGTTGTTTCCTTCTTTTATTTTTTCTTTTTTCTTTTCTTTTCTTTTATCTTCATATTTTCAATTATCAATGAATGTTTCGTTTATAAAATTTCAATTAAATACATCTATGTCATAGTATTTTATTATATTACAATATATTATTTTGAAGGTAATATAGTACGCATCTCTACGATCAAAATAGATAAAATATTTAACGTCGTATATAGGTAAGAAATTAATACATAAAAAATAACAATACTTAGAAAAGCACTAGCTTAATAAATAAGTTTTCCGTTCGACGTAGTAATGATACTATCTGTTTAATGATTCAATTTCGTAATTGAATATTTGAATACCAAGGTGTCTAAAGCTCGGTCGCACCACGTAAACTGGTTGTAAGAACGCGAGATATAAACTATGGAGAGAAATAGAGAGAGGGAGAGAAAGAGAGAGACAGAAAGAGAGAGAGAGAGAGAGAAAGAGGAAAAGCTTGGGAATTTTCTTCCTCACTTTTCTCCTAGACGACGAGCTCATCTCACGGAAGTGCTCTTACGCCTTAGAACGATCGCACGAATACGACCATTGAACTGGCAACAATAGCGACCACGGACTATGCTCGAAAAGGTGTAAATGAGAAAAAGAGAGAGAGAGAGAGAGAGAGAGGGAGAGAGAGGGAGAGAGAGAGAGAGAACCTTCCACAGTTAGATTTTACGGTTATCCTTTACGGTAGCCCCTAGGGAATTATTCGATGCTGTCCTATCTCTGGTTATCGAGTTTTCGAACTAAATCCAACAATGCAGTTTTCGTCCTGAATTTGTAATTGTAAGAATATACTTCGATTGGTCGAATATCGATACTCGATAAAGTCGAACATTTATCCATGTCTATGTGTATGCGTATGTTTGTTATCTTTGAAAAAAAAGTACATTTTTTATAGGAAATATAAAATTTTGATAAAAATTTGCATGTTCTATTATCTTTACGATAAAAATATATATTTTCTATTTAAAAATATTTTACATGTTTCTAAACTATATAATGATGATAATTAACATTTTATTAATTTAAATTTTATTCCCATTTTTATATTCCGGGCTCAGATATTTAAAACTCTAATAATATATATATATATATATATATATATATATATATATATATATATATATATATATCTGTAAGATAATTATTAAAAGTTAATTTCAATGTGAAAAGAAAGAAAAGAAATCTTTTCCCTGTCAGAGATTACAATCGCGATCGAAATCGATACCAAAAATGGTATTAATGAAGAGTATTCACCATTTTAAAATACGTGAGCTTTTTACCCTTTCGAACGAATAATTCGACCGCGAGCGACGCTAATTAACGGTAGTCAAATTGAACCGTAATGTTAAAAAGAAAAAACATTGTCGAAAGTTCGACTTCTCAAACATCAGGATGAAAAACGAAAGAATAGAAATAAATCCAATAATAATTGAAGAGTCGAGAGATAGAGTTTGTGAGAGAAAGAGAGAAAGAGCGAAAAAGAAAGAGAGAGAGAGAGAGAGAGAGAGAGAGAGAGAGAAAGATAACACATGAGCAGTAAAAATAAAATTTTACGAGGACATTTTTCCTACGCCATAGTCGTCATCTCGATCGTGAAAAATAAGAATCCAAATGGATCATTGTCTATTCGTTATATATACAATCCTATATTCTTCCCTCTTTGTATGTTTACTATTACAAAAAAAAAAAAAAAAAAAATCAGTTAATATTTTATATTATTTCTTCGTAAAATATCTCCGACGTTACATTCTTTATTTGTCTCCATTAATAATAATGTTAGGAAATATGGAATGTAATAGTAGATGTTTGGAAATGGGATGCTATTAAAAATTCTCTCTCTCTCTCTCTCTCTCTCTCTCTCTCTCTCTCTCTTCGATAATAATATTATACTTCTCAAATATATTAAAATATGATGGTAATTCAATTTTATCAAATATAGAAAATCGATCTCAAAAAACAAAAAAAAAAAAAAAAGAAAATTCGAAGTAATTCATACTTCACAAATAATCATTATGTTATTATAGAAGTTTGATACATTAGATGTTTCTTTCTTATTTTTATTTATTTATTTTTTTTTTTGTCTTTTTTAAATCGAACTAATATTTCGCACGTATTACAGAGTGTGAGGCATTTTGATCGGCTGATTTAACATACCATCAAACGTTCAGATGTGCTATGAAAGAGCAAATTGAGATCAAAGGACTCACTTTGAATTTCTACGCTTTCGGTAGCACTGAGTGAAGTACTGAGAGGGCAGCGAACGTGTCCTTTGGAAGTTTTCACGATTCCTTAGTTAAAGTCACCGTCCCAATTTGTTGGGAATTCGGAAACGAGAAGGGGAAAAAATAGACGAGGTTAATCCTGTCGTAAGAAAATCTCATCCCGTTTATAGAAAATGTCTTCCCTTTTAATTTTCACTCATTAACGTTCGTTCTCTCAATTTTTCTTATATTATAAATGATAAACAGGAATCTGATATGATCATTAAAAATTAAACGAAAATCACTGTATTTCTTTTTCTTTTTTCTTTTCTTTTTTTATTTTTTTTTTGTTATTTTTTATTAATAGTAAATAAAAATCGATTAGATTCTTTAAAAAAAATTCCTCAGCCTCTCTTGATTATCAAATAACATTTGTTCTAAAAAAAATACGTATTTACATTAATATTTGCAAGATTTCAAATTAAATCACAAATCTTTTAACTTTCATATCGAGTGAATATACCAAAAAAAAAAAAAAAAAAAAAAAAAAAGAAAAACAAAAAAAAAATAATAATAATAATAAAACTATAAAATCTCGTATGAATTTATGATCTGTATAAAATAATTGAAGATTTATTTTCTTAAGTGAGTATCAATCAAATCGGATCAAATCAATCAAATCGGAAAACTTTTAACTATCGTAAATTGATATAATGTCGAAAACGAGATTGAATTTGTTTTCTACGAAGATTTGAATCTTTCTCGTATTCCTTCGTCGACTTAATAATATCCTTCAAATTTTTCTATTTCCTTTTTGTCAGAATTTCTATTTTATATTCATACGAACACACACATACACACACATACACACACATAACATACATACGTACATATGCGCATACATATCGCTCGAGTCAGCGAAGCGAAGAGTATTTAAATTCTCTTCCTAGAAAATAATTTCGCTTCTCGCATGCTAAAACGTACAGTCGCTTCGTTACCTCTGACGATTATTGCACGCGTTGCTGTTCGTATGGCGCATACCATAGCACACACATCGCGTATCGTGGCACTCCGTCTAGGGGATATTAATATCGTCGCGTCTCTTGCAATATTACGTCGAGAGGCAACGTATGTATGGGGAAGAAGATGCGAATAGTCCTTTCTAGATCGTTTCCTTCTTTTCCGCTTTCTCCTCCTCACCCTCACTCTCACCCTCACCCTCTCTCTTTCTCTCTTTCTCTCTCTTTTTCTCTCTCTCTTTGCGTAAAAGTGATAAAATTTCCAAAAGTGCATTCCCTTCTATAATAGAATTAAACTTCATCCCATCAAATATTTTTTTCTCTTGTCACCTTGCCCTTCGATACTTATCTCATATACTAAAAATTTTATATTTTTTTATTAAATATATATATATATATATATATATATATGGAAGAATCAGAGAATATTAACGAGAATAAATTTTATTTACAAAGTTTTCTGATATTATTAAAGATTCATTAGGGAAAAGAACATTTTAAAGATATTTTAAATTGATAATTGTCTAACAAAAAGAAATTTGCAATTTATTTACAATTAAATGTCTAAGACGAATAAATTTTCTTAAAAAAGTTTTATGATATCTCGAAAGATTTTTAAGGGAAAATTCAATTTTAAGAACGTTTTATATTGAAAACGAATGGAAAAAGTAAATTGCTATTTAACAGAAATTTCATTATTTCGTTTCGAAAGATATATAGATGATATGTGAAAAATAGATCTATGATCGATCGATTATCGTAAAGAAAACCCAGATGCAACGAGAAGAAAGAGTGAGAGAGACAGAGAGAGAGACAGAGAAAGAGAGAGAGGGGTCCACGAAGTACTCACGAACTCGTCAATTTGTCACATATGTGATACCAACTAGAAACTTAGTTTATTAAACTTCATTTTATCAATACCGCAGCTACGGAATAAAAGTTGGAAAGAGAGAGAGAGAGAGAGAGAGAGAGAGAGATTTTCCAAAAACTTTCTAAACGAACACGATCTTTACTCTAAAAAGTTCGTAATAAAAGAAAAATACGATCTATCGAGAACGTCTAATACTTAAAGCTGAAATTTAATTACATGTATCATCGAACGATCTCGATAATTCATAAAAAAAAATGTAATACAATTTTTACAATCATATACTACGATTATATGATATACATATACGATTACAATATCTTAATTATGTTATATATGATTTTGTATTATTATTATGCGATATATCGTATGATTATACTATATAATATGGATTCTAATATATCTATGATTATGTGTATTATTTAAGTATTATGCTTATTTTATGTCTATGAGAATAAATGTCAAATTTAAAAAAAAAAAAAAAAATATATGTATATATAAGCTGATAATTATAAAAGTAAACTGACCTTTTTCTTTTTCCCTTTATTTCACATTATTATAATATTCATTAATGTCTTTAAAAAAAATTTTCATTATTATTATTACAATCATCATTTTGCATAATGTTAACTTTTAATTCTACTTAAAATTTTCATGGTATTTACATTGAGTGATATAATCGATTTTAGATACGACAATCTTATTTTGCTTCAACGCTGCTCGTACATTAATTTTCAAAAGAGGGATACATTTAATTCGTTGTTTCTCTCTCTCTCTCTCTTTCTCTCTCTCTCTCTCTCTCTCTCTCTTTCTTTCTTTCTTCCTTTTTTCTTTCTTCTTTTTTAATGCTTCCCGTTTCTCTCCCCCAAGTTTCTTGTCATATTCAAACCAATATCGCTGTTTCATTATAAAGCGAGAAAGAGAGGGATATAGAGAAGGAAAGAAGGCTTTATAAAAGTGTAGAACCTTGTTTGCCAGGAAATAAATTACACAAGGCGCCGTAAAGGCTTCTATAAATATTAGAAAGGCAGCCTTTTTCTCTTTTCTATGTCGTGGTAAGACTGACTGTTAGAAAATTGCTTTCGTCTTTTATATTCAACATCGGTGAATACATTTTTTTTTCCAACTGGAAATAAAGAAGCACTATTCAGTTTATTAGGATTTTCAAAGAGCTCGAACTAAGTAGCAATGGATATTCGCTGATATAAAATTCTATCGATATTAATCGATTTAACATCGATATATATATATATATATATATATATATATATATATTAAAAAAAAAAAAACAGATGCCCATAAAATTATCGACATGTCGATTCATCGATCAAAAATACATTCCGTTTTTGTACAAATTCGTAAACAATCAGCTACTCAATCATGGCATATAAAAAGAATATATGCGGTAATACCGCAAATTTTCTCCCATAAATAATTTAATTCTTCATATTCGACCGATCTTAATAACTTTATTTATTGTCTATCGAATGTCAATCAACGATACCATACTTTCCGAGTAAAATCTTTCTTCTAATATTAATTTTAATCTACGTTAACATTTTTTAATCGACACATATATATTTTCAAGATCACGTATTCCTAAAAAATGCGTAAGGCGTTGCAAGAAAGTCCATTCGCACGACACTAACTGTTTGAAATCCGAGGAAAAATGTTTGAAACGTACGATTCTTTGTGGATTTTGTGATGACGCTATCAATGACGTAGTTCGTAAATTGGTAAGCCATATAATAACCATTTATTTAAGCTGACAAAATCAATTGATAAATTAATTGTCTTTAATTATTGACTTTCGTATAATCCAAAAGTTCTTACCACCCGTATGCTACGAATCATTTTGCAAAGATGCCGAACATCTCCATGGTTTGTGGAAAAAATGGGAACGATCTAAAAGCAACTCTATTAATGGCAACATCATTAATGACGATCGATCATTGGTAAAAAATTTGATTTTAAATAAATCGACTAGTCGAGAAAGAAGAATATATTTCTTTTGATTGTATGACATTTATTTATAATTGGTGTTTCAAGAAAAAAAAAAAAAAAAAAAAAAAAAAAAAAAAAAAAAAAGAAAAAGAAAGAAAAAAAATATACTCTCAATGTTCTCGACTTTTCAATATCTTCAATTAATTATAAATCATATTTGAAAAGATTTCTTTTATCAGAACGTACAAGGAATCAAATCCGACGTTAATCGAGAGAAAACGTATGATTACAAATATTACGATAAAAAAAATTACAAATATCACGATAAATACGATTATAAATATTACGATAATTATGATAACGGTGACAATGACAATAAACGTATTATAAATGGCAATAAATACGATGAAAAATATTTGATTAAAAATCGAAATCGTCTTGGTTATACGTTTAAAGTGAGTAACTTCAAAGAGAAAGAGATAAAAACGGATAGAAAGAATATTCGAGGAAAAGAAGAAGATTCTCGAGGGAGATTGAATAGGAGCAGAGGTCAAGAGCGTCCTGGCAAAATGATCCATGATCGTACGAATGAAAAAATTCCTCTTACACGTCGACCTCGAGAAGGGTGGAAGGAGATCGAAAAGGACGAAGAAATGACTCCTCGTAGAAAGACTAAGGAGACTTATCGTCAATCAGAAGGAAAAGGGAATAAGACGTCCTCGGTAGTTGTGCCGAAAAAGGGAGATGTGCTTGACAGGGAAAGCGAATGGGCGTATCGTGACGGTGATGAGGAAAAAAATTTTCTTCGAAATCGTGAAAAACGAAAGAACGTTCGTGAGAGAAACGAGAGTAACGACGATACGCGAAATCTTCATTCGGGAAAGAAATATAAAATGGGTAAGCATTTTTCGTAGTTTAGTGAGAAACGCCAAGGAAATGTGTTACTTATCTTTTCTTTTTATTTTCTTTCTTAAAGCATCCATTTCTTTTTCCTCTTTTTTTTTTTTTTATTTTTTTATTTTTCTTTTATTTTTTTAATAATAATAATCGATCACGTCTGGCAACGTAAATAGAGAATAATAAAAACATTAATTCGATTAAATTTAAGTATCTACGAAAGTGTTAAATTTGATCGAACGATCGATTGATCAGACTCATAATTTTTCATTTCGTATTTAAACATCGTTAAATTATTTTTTGTAATTAATTAACAATATCTCGTCCGAATCTTCTATAGAAATTAACGTTAACATAATTTATCGTTTGTATTTTATTCCGTAAACAATTTTGCCGGCATTATTGCATATACATATTTTAATTTGTTCATTAGCAAAAAGAGATAAACAATTTTTAATTCTACCCAAACGTTTTTAAAGATTTGAAAGGAAAATAAATTTTCGCTCTGGGAATGTTCTCTCGTTATATAGAATATAGTTACTCGTTAAATCGAATAAAAGTGCTTAGTCGACATAAATCTAAAATTTGACCTAGTCAGACTTATAACTGATCTGCTGTTTCCTAAAAGTATAATATCTCTTCGTTTCTTCTTCGTTTCATTTCGAGTCTGAGAATTATATAAGAGTTTACAATCGATCAAAAAAGAAATAGACATTAAGAGATATAGAAAAAGAAATAAAGATATATTAAAAAATAAAGAGAGCGAGAGAGAGAGAGAGAGAGAGACAGAGAGAGAGAGAGAGAGAGAGAGAAAGTGAGAGAGAAAATGAAATGAAAGAAATGATATTTAACTTTAGGTACGGAGAAGTCGACGTTTGATTCAGAACTTGGAAATAATATCAAAGATAAAGATACGAAGCGCGCAAAATCAAAAGGTTCAAAGTTCATGGAATCAAGTTTAACCACTGACGAAGATTTTACAAGGAAGAACGAGTCTCGTTATCGAAAAATCGCTTCGCTACCCTTTCAAAACGGAATTGGTAAAGATAACCAAAAAAAAAAAAAAAAAAAAAAAAAAAAAGAAAAAAAAACAAAAAGAAAAAAAAAAGAGAAAGAAAGAAAGAAAGGAAAAAAATTTAACAAAGGACGTTTAACTGCAATAGAACGATATTTCGAACGAATCTACGCATGTACAATATTCGATATCGATTGTCGTCAGTCAATCGAGATTCCTTCGAGTGGTTGGCCAATCGTATTTCGTAATTAACTCACTGCATAGTCGAATAATGTGATTTGTAATGGCATCCGTGTGTATATATCCTGTTTCGCAGATTCCTACTTTGTAGGCTCTCCAAACACGATCGAATACCAATTATCGAATGAGCACTTCGTGAAGCTTGGCTGGACCGTGTTGCCTATTAGGAAATTTATGAGGAAAATATATCTCTACGAAAGCAAGATGGCGAAACCTCATTTGGATTGGTACGTAGAAATTTACGTATCGTATTTCGATAATTATTCTCTATTTCATCTACATCCTTCGTTTCTATTTTTAATTTTGCATTTCGATGATAAATCATATGTAAATTATTTCACATTCTCGTTAGTCACGGTCTACATACCGAGAAGTTTGAGCGCGTGTGCAGCTTTTCTTTTTTTTTTCATATTTTTTCTTTTTTTTTTTTTTTCTTTTTTTTTACGTTTCATAATTCCCCTCGAAAAGAAAAATGGCGCAAACAAAATAACAACGAACAAGCCTGACCTGGATCGAATTGAAACGTAAAAAATGAATGAGTTTACATGAGCGAAGAATGGAGGAGATCTCATTAAATAAAAACTAGTGCCGATTAGATTAAAAAAAAAAAAAAAAAAAAAAAAAAAAAAAAAAAAAAAGAGAGAGAGAAAAAGAAAAAAAAATCAGTAAAAAGGAAGCAACAAAGAAAAGCGAAAAACAAGACACATGAAAATAGATAAAACGTGAAACAAAATAATGAGTAATTATATGTTATATAAGGGGTGGGATGAACGAATAGTACTCGAATTAAAGTACTCGTGTAATATTCATGGATTTACATTTAACTCTTTCGCCAAAGAGTTCTAATTTACAGAGATAAAGCTAGAGAGAGGGGGAGAGATGACGATAGAGAAAAAGAGAGAAAGATAGAAAAAGAGAGAGGCAATTTTCATAAACGACGTGCTATATTATAAAAGATCGAAAGAAGGTTGAACGCGGAGAACGTGACGGAATCTCGTTAACTCTCGTTATTACATTGTTCCTTGAGAATAACTTCTCTATTACTTACTAACGAGTTAACAATTAGCGCGAGATAGAGGGATGGGTTGGGATATGGTAGGGTGGTGGGTTGGTGATGGTGATGGTGGTGGTGGTGGTGGTGATGGTGGTGGTGGTGGTGATGGTGGTGGTAAATTTGGAGGGGATGATGAGGCAGGGAATAGATCTGAGGGGAAGGAGGATGGAGAAGAAGGAGGATAGCGAGGCTTAATAAGACGATATTAGCGAGGAACATAGCGTTTTAATTTACTACGATGAGCGAACTTCTGCAATTTGTCGCAATTAATCGTAATACTCTTCTCTTCGTGTCTACTCTTCGGCCTCTTCAGGTTCAAGAAATACCGATACGAAGAAAGAAGATATTACGAAGATGGCGTCACGCCCTTCTTGAGCTTCCATCCCGACGAAACGGGCAAGGTTTTCTATCCGAATGGCCGGACAGCCGTAAAACTTCACAAGCCGGAAAATCGAGAATGTAATTGATTGTTGACTTCCGATACAATTCGTACATTTTTATCGTACCTTCTATATCTTCGCTACAATATATATACATATATATATATATATATATTTTTTTTTTTTTATTTTTCTTTGTAATAGTTTTCTTGTTCTATTTTGTTTTGTTCGGTTTCTTTTTTCTTTTTTTTTTTTTTTTTTTTTTTTTTTTTTTTTTTTTAGTTACACGGGTTCGCATGAATGTGGGAAAAATTTGAAAATAATCTTAAGACGATAATTTACCTATATATTTAATACGTCTGTATGTTTCATTCGGAATAGCCTTTATATTCTTATAAAAAGGAAAATATTTTTTATCCTAGATTTCGATAGAAAAATAATTCCTTCGATATTTTTTTATCCTCCAAAAGTATTTCCCATATATATGAAATTTCGTATTGGACAGAAAACGATCTTTAAAAATGAATTTCGTAATTTAATGAATTTCAAGATGACATGTATACTGTATTCACGCCAGGAGGCAAGGACATTGTGGGTGTCGTGAGGAAGCCGCAAATAATCGCCGTTTTCGATAGTCTCGGGAACGGTGTTATCCTCGACGAAAATGGCATCACGAGGTTTGTGTTTCGAGAAGAATGTGTAAAAAATAAAACATGAAAGAAAGAAAAAGAAACAAAAATAGAAAAACAAAAGAGATGGAAAATAAAAGTGATAGAAAAATAAAAAAAAAAAAAAAAAAAAAAAAAAAAAAAAAAAAGAAAAAAAAGAACGAAGAAAAAAGGAAGAAGAAGAAAGACGAGCAAATTTTTTAATTTTGAACCAATGACTTTTTTTAATTACATTCTGTATCCCTCTTTCTTGATTATTTCCTCAGACTTTCTTATAATCAGATCGGGGGTATTTGGAGGGATAATCCTGGAGGATTGCCCTTTCTATGGACTTGGAGTAGCAATGTCGAGGAACCGATCATTGAAAACGTATATTCGGTTAGTATATACTTACATATATAATATATTATATCGATTGAAACATCTTACATAATAAATGCCGATAATAATTGAACATAATATTGGATCCAATAATATAGAATATCATACTTATCGAATAAACTATAATGAATGTCTTGATCTATCGTACAATTTTTTTTATAAATAAAAAAAATTCAAAAGAAAGGATAAAAAGGAGGAGAGACAAAAATTATAAATCGGATCGAATAAAAAGAATGATTGTAAGAAATTGTACAATACTCGTAAGATTTTTTGTCTTGGAATTGTCAAATATATTTTTTATATAGTTTTTATATAGTTATTTTTTTTTTTTTTCTTTCTACTCATTATCATTGCAAATAAGAAGAAAAATTTATGATGATCATCAGTCGAATGTTAAAAATTACGTGAAAATATTCGTAGATAAGATCGACGAGTGATTTGGAAGAATTATTTCCGTCCTTGAAAAAAAATCTTAAAAGGTACGTAATATAATCCTTAAAATCTCTAACGAGTATCCCTTTAATATATTTTTTATATTATCGGTGGGTTGAAATTTTTCGATTGATTCACATTAGTAACGAAATCACGAAAACTTCGTTGCCCTCTACGATGACCCCAAGAAACAGAGAAAAAGCGGAAGTCACAAATGACGAGCAGAAACCCGTTGTTGTTGTTAATGCTGTTGTCGAGGAACGCGAGAAGTATCTCGAATCCGAGTACGTACGGAATAAAAAAGTAGATCGACTTGAGTTCAAGTAAGGGTTATTGCTTACGGTCGCTGTCTCTCTGTCGGTCAGGTTCTTTAACGACAAGAGAAGAATCTTTCACTCAATGGAAAAAGACAACAAGACCATAAAAATAATCTGTATGAAATTAAACAAATATTTGAGTTTTCGAATTCTCGATCGTAAAAATATCAATCTGAAATTTTTCGCCGGTACTAGAAGCATAAGGTACGTAAATGATGACGTCGATGATAAAGATTAAATTTAAAATTAATCGTAATAATAATATTTTACACGTCATAGGATAGAACTAGGAACGATATTAAATTATGAAAAAAAATTGAAATCCTATCATGAGGATACTACAAATTGGAAAAAAGCTGCTGTACAAAGGTAAACCAATTCTACACGAGTATTCTATTAATTTCATAAATCAACGTTATCGTTAATACATTTATAGAATTTCTAAAGTAATATTTTTTTCGAAACGATTAAACGTTCTTTCTTCTTTTATTTATTTATTTCTTTTTTTTTTCTTCTTCTTCTTCTTTTCCTTCCAGATGTAGATTCCATGATTCTTGGGAAAAAAATGTAAGAACCGATAGTAGTCTTTACAATTTGTCACGAGAAATCCAATACGTTAAAAGATGCGCGAGACAACGTAAGATTATATTGGAAAAATACAAGACCTCATTTAAAAGTACACAAAAATAATTATTCACTAATCTAATTTGTAATATTAATGAAATAGAAACAATACGAATTTCGCAAATTTCGCTTTTAAATGACTTCTTAGTATCTGATAATTGATTTTCTTAATACACCAAAATATTTTTAACGCAATATACATACCTTAATGAGTACTCAAGATGGATTTTCAACCTTTGCCATAACACGATATTATCCAACGAGCTATAACATCTCTCTATCGACTCTTACAAGGTAAAGGAAATTACCATGAGAAGGTCGTTACCGTAAGACCTTCCACATTGTCTATTCTTGCTCGTAAAGCAACAGCATTTCCAACGTACCTCAGTGTATATAATGTTCTCTCAACAAACTCTGTTGTTGCATGTTAAATTTACTATACCATCTAATTTCATCTGAATTTTCCTATATCCATCGATTCAAAGTTTTACGCTTTTTAACCAATCAAAATGTTACAATTAAAAAATTAATGAATCGATAAAACTAATGACTCGTCGATGATCAGAAATGATAATACTTCTCTTTTTTAATTTAACGATTCTATTTCTAATCAATCGTTTATCCTCTCTTTCCATAAAATATTTGAAAATTGTCCATTTGAAAAATATATATGTATGTATGTATATACAAACCCTTACTTGGAATAGTATTTACATGTATTTACATGTGACTATTTTTTCCTTTCGTCAAACAAATGAAAATTTCAATTTGATGTCCATATTAATGATTACAGATACAATTACATTTTTTTTTTTTTTTTTTTTTTTTTTTTTTTTTTTTAATTGAAACATTCAATCCTTAATCGTTAATCATTAATTAGAACAAATTTAATTATCAATTATGAGTGTAGTACAAAGGTCGACGGGAAAGTAGAAAAGAAAAAACATTAACGCCTAGATAGACGTATAGATAAAAATGATCAATGTTATTAAAATAATTATCAAATAATTCGAGAATATAATGTCTCGTACACGCTCATCCTCTATTTCGTTTCGTGAGGCGTGTAATACAACACATACGTACGTACAATAAATGTGATGTCAGCTCGTTTGCGAGTATCGATCGCGCGCGCGCAAAAAAAAAAAAAAAAAAAAACAAACAGAAAGGAAAAAAAGACAAAAAAAAAAAGAAATCCATGTTTCTTCATCGTACAATATATTCGTTCGTGATATGATGGTGGTGTATATTCGTGTGCCTTTTTTCGGTCCTTTGTTTTTCAACTTAAAGAGAGAGAGAAAAAAAAATAAACAAAAAAAAAAAAAATTAAAAGAATAGAAACAAAAAAAATAATTAATAAAAACTGTCTGTCTCGTGTGTTAGGGGTGGTGTGCTTAAAACACATACGTAATACAATATTCCCTCGACGCGGGAATATTTTTCTTATTTTCTTCTCGTTATAACTTAAACGTTAAACGAAATATATAATAAAGGGCCGGGGGAGAGGGCGGGGGGAAGAGACACGTAGGAGAGGAAAAAGATTGAGATTTCGAGAAAAAAAAAAAAAAAATAAAATAAATTAGAGTTAGATCGATCGATGGGATGAGAATGAAATGAAAAAAAAAGAAAAGTGGAAAAAGAGAATGCATGTATGTATGTATGTATGTATGTATGTATATATGTATGTATGTATGTATGTATGTATGTACGTGTATTTTTATTAAGAATAAACTAAAAATAACGAAGACAAAATAAATAGAAAATTCTTAAATAATAAGAGGTCGCCTAATGAGGCGAACTTCGACGAACTTTTCGCGATGGCGACAAATCGTGAAGTTTGCGATACGTCCTGAGCTACGATGAGGATGATACGAAATTATTTCAAGTGAAACAAGAGGCATACGATTCGATACACGTGTATGATACGTATACACATATTATTTCATTTTAAAATCGAATACTTTAAATATTTTCCTTTGGATCGAGTTGATATTAGAAAAAAAAAAATAAATAAATAAATAAAAAAGAAATTTATTCCAAGACGAAATTTCATTCGAAGGGAAAACGCAAGGGATGACACGAAAATGAATTTTTTTTTTTTTTTTTTTTTTTTTTTTTTCATTTCACCTCGTCTCGATGTAAAACAAATAAAACAGAAAAAGAAAAAAAAAAAAAAGAAAAACCAGCAATATCCTCCAGTTTATTTCATTATGAGAGCTATCGTGACGTCGTAACAAAAATATATTCCATCAAAAAGGAATATCGAAGATGTTGGTATCTCAAAAAAAAAAAAAAAAAAAACAAAAAAAAAAAAGAAAAGATTGATCTTAAAAAAAATACATCTAATCTTTTTATCACGACATTTTCCCTCTTCGAACGACGATGCAAATTCGAGTTAAATCACATTTCTTTTGTTTTTTGTTTATTTTTTCCATACCACTCTATACGGTAATAATAATTAAAGGTTCGATTTAAAATGAAACATCATGTATATAAGTGTGTATGTGTATGTGTGAGTGGGTGAGTGAGTGGGTGAATATATAAATAATAAAAAGTGCACGGGGTGATGGTCGGAAGCGCAGGATTTTGTGCGAATTTCAATTGAAAGTTTCGAAGACAATCGAATGGCCTGCGAATTTATATACAATGTTCTTCGAAAACTAAAGTAGCCGATACTCTTGCGATCTTACATATTCATTGGCAAAATCGCAGGTGTATTAACAACTTAACGTGGAAGATGACTCGCTCTCTCGATAAACGCTATCTCGATTACTTTCGTTCTCGACCGATCATAAAAAACGGTCTATTTTCTCATCTATACGAAAGGAAAAAAGAAAGGAGAAAAGAAAAAGAAAAAAAAAAAAGAAAAGAAAAAGTACATATCTTCGATCTTCGTTGAAGAGTACGTCGATAAATGTGAAACATTTGATCTAACTTTAGTCTCTCATAACTTGAAATTTTAACCAAAGAACATTCCCATTCTCCATTTTCCTCATCGATTAACACGAGAAATTTGGTCCAGAATACGAACGAGAAAGTTTCTTCCAACTTGAAAAGTCGATATGACCGAATGTCTACTCGAACTATCCCGATATCTCTGCGGAGAATTTGATCGTACGAGAATGGAAGGAGAAAGAGAGAAAGAAAGAAATAAAGTAAAAGAAAGAGAAAGAAGGAGATAGGAATCCTGATTTCAAGGGAAACGATTCGATAAGCGACGAATATGAAGAAACGGGAGAAGAAAAAGAAGAAGAAGAAGAAGAAGAAGAAGAAGAGGAAGAAGAGGAAGAAGTAAAAGGGATAAAAGGAATAAGAAGAAGGAATCCTCGATGAATTTCGAGTCGTGAACGAAATAACGTCTCGACGAGCGGGTCCCAAGGGTGTCCTTTCCTTTAGGATCGTCGACGTTCCCTCCTTCCAACGTAAAGGTCCTTATTCGAGGTCCTTAAGTGGTCTGACGCAAGAACGCCTCTTCTCAATTGGCGACCTTGATGAACTCAGGATTCGGTACGGTACAATTTTCAGTGGCGTATGCCGGATGAACGAAGGTGCTTCCAATGCCAACGTTCTTTCGATCGACCGAACGTACCCTGACGAATAGGAAAGCAGCCACGAGAGAGGCTACAACGACTACAAGTAGCAACATCACTAAACCCCCAACGAACCCTGGTAAACTCATACAAATCGTTTCAGGATCAGTCGAGGCGCTAGCATTTTGTATTACTACTGTCGTATCATTGTTCGAATTCGTCGTGCCCAGTGCAAAGTTCACGTCACCGGGTGCAACCACTTGGATTATCCTCGACGTGTTCACGTCAGTCATCTCTTGGGCAGCTCGCTTGTACACGTGATTCGTGACTAGAGTGACGGTATGATAGAAACTCTGAAACGTCAAAATATATAATGTCCTAATGTTAATATTGAAATCATTTCAAATCGTAATAAATAAATCGATTGGATGGATTTGAATCAACGAAATTGTACAATGTAATTAAATTAATTCCATTTAATTGAATGAATATTGCTATTTCATTTATTATCTTAAATAAATAAATAAAGTTAAGAAATAAATCTGAATAATAAATCGTTAACATTTCGATGATATAGATAAGAATAACTTACGTCATCGTCTTCCTCTAAACGATCATGCCTTCGTCTTCGAGCTCCCCTAAGCTCAGCTGGAAAACCTTCGACCGACCTCGGTCGGCCTCCGAGGGTGGCTAGGTTACCCTCGAGCTCCTCCGAGCCAGCCGTACCTTTTCTTTTAACCGTTTGATAAGCTCCAACTGGATGACCGGGTAGAGGAGGTGGAGGGAGATGAATGTTATCATGAGGACTCTGAGGTGAACTACTCGCGGTCGCATCGCCAGGCGTCGAACTTGGCGACGATGACGACGTTTGTGCTTGAGGTGCTGGGACCACGTCTGGATTGGGCTCGCTGATCGATTCGAAAGAAAAAGAAAAAAAAAAAAAAAAGAGAGACAACATTGTTATCGATGTTAAAATTTATCAATTTCAAATATAAAAAGAAAGAAAGATATTAACAAAATTATTAAATATATAGATAAATAGAACTTCTCTATTACCTGTAAGCACCAGCTGGTCCACTAGGATGCCTGGGATCAGGATATGCGGGTGGTACACTGTACTCTGGCAATGGGGGTTGTCCATATTCGGAGGACACGCTTTGGTGAGCCGGAGTGCCGTAATCCTGAGACAACGGAGCAGCAGGTGCTCCATATTCCAAGCCCGGATGACCGCACTTCAATTCGGGACAATTGTAACGACAAACTTGAATCACACATTGGAAATGTACGTTCATACTGTCGGGGAATTTGAAGGCTTGGAAATAAGCAAAACTAACGACGGAAGCACTTGGCCCGAAATTCTTCACTTTGTGGAACCTTTAAATCAAATAAAAACAATAACGTTATCGACATTTGTATTAAAAATTAAAATAACAAAGGGGATGACGATATTATAATAATACTATAATAATAATAATAATAATAATATTCTACCTGGACATAATCTTTGGCCTGACGACGCAGCCGTACTGATCGACCAACTGAATCGGTGCTCTCTTGCCGTCATGGGCAACACAGTTTCTGACCAGCATATCAAATTTATTTTCTACGTCCTTGATAGCAAGTACCATGGTCATGGTCTGTCCGATTTTAACGATACCGGAAACCTCGCTAGCCCATGGTCCTTTGCCGACTTGTATTTGCATCCAACATTGTAGATTATCTCCAAGGAAGTTAGCTGTTACAGCGTGCAACATGTCTACTTGGAACGGCCTAAAATTAACTTGCTTCTCATAGTAATCGTACCACGTGCAACGAAGTTTCCTGGCCTGATCCCAAACTTCTTGAACATAACGATCGTATTGAACGATGATCGTATTTTCAACGTAACTACCCGATGGCGTAGGTGCTCCATAAGCGGCTACGTTGTGATTGGCCGACGATGTCATGCCGCATGAATTCAAAAAAATCTCGAAAGTTGCGCTCAAATGACCGGTGCCTGGTTTGAGATGAACGCAATGAGGGTCCGAATAAAAGCCCTTACTGAATATCATCCCGTAAAAGGGCCGATCAAATTCGATATTAACACGCATATGCGTCTTCTCGCACTGCACCTGTAGATGTTTTATCTGCGGTGTATCAGGCGAAGCCAAAGGCCAATTCTCTTCGGCTCCATGCGATGTGGGTGGTCCATATTGTGCAGGTGGACCATAAACCGATCTGTGCTCCAATGGCAACGCACTACTGTCGACGAGCGGTGCCTCGCATTTTACATCCTGGAAATTTAATACGTGCATTTTTATTTACGATATCTCTTGCATATACATATGTATTTTTAATATTTAATAAATATATTTACTTTCTTCTATAACTGAATATATATATATATATATATATATATATATATATATATATATATATATATATAATAAATGAAATATTTTGTTTGTAAAAAATGAATGAAATGTGGTTAAGAAATTAATTTAGATATATGTTTTTTTCATATCTGTTACAAACATAACATCTTAATATAATAAAATTTATCCGAAATTTTATAGAATTTATATATAATTCTCTATAAATTTTGATAAAGAAGATTCCATAGTACCGCTAACTTCCATGCATAGCCATTCTGTCAAATGCCCTAAACCTGCACGGCACGTCCTAAAAATCCGCTTGACGCATTTCGAAATACACATGGCTGTTATAACGGCAAGTAAGCCGGTCGAGTCAATAAAAATTTAGGTAAGACGCGTTAAGGACTCCTCTTTTGTAAAGGAATGATCGCGTGGAAATGGACAATACGGAGTAGGAACTGACATTAAGAATTCAACGAACGTCACCGACCATTGCAACCTTTCGCGGAATGTCAATCGAACGTTGCGTGTCACTCGGTGTTCGAGATTCTTTGGAATTCTCTTCTGTCGACCTTGACGACGTATATCACGCGAATTTACACCATCTAAACATTTTTTTATAAATTAAATCGTAATTCTTTTCAATCATTTCCCTTATCGATACTCATCGAAAATAATGATAAATCAGATAAATAGCAAATAAATATCATAAAAAAAAAACTCAAAATAAATCTAAAACTATAGCATTTGAATCATTAGAGTTTAATCTTTGTTTTGTTGATGCATTTCTCATAATTCCGAATAAAAAGAAAGACAATCTCCTTGTAAAGTAACGAGATCGACGAGATTTACCTCGAGTTCATTAAACGCGATACCGTAGCTTTCATTGGCAGTGGTAAAGGCACGTTTTGTCAAGCATTATCTAGCGGAGTGAGTCACTCTAATGTGGAGCACGACTGTAACTGTTCGTTAGTGCTCTTACCCTTAGATAGAAAAGGCCGCTTTTCTAGACACGTACTTTCCAGCTGAGGTAGTAGCTCGTCCGCACGCGCCCGACGATTAGACTGACTCTTTACGAAGTTTCCAAAGAAAAACGAGTTCGACTCGTTCCCGTCGCTTTCGGAAAAGAAAATACCTACAGACGTATAGGTATATACACACATATATACATACATACATACATACATACATACATACATTCATATATATATATATATATGTATTATATATATACACACAAGTCAGTACGTTTCAATTCACGTGGATTTAGGACTCGAACTCGAAGAAGAATGCCGGCAGCCAACCACGACCAACGCCCCGAAGGCGACTTCGCATTCTAGGTTAACGCGATTGATATATGCGCGAGGTAGAATCATGAACTTGTCCAAATCGATGATCGATTAAGGTCATTAACCATTTGCATTAACCGTGAAATAATAAAATAATGCGATTCTTTGGGAATATCAAATCATTCAAGTTCTTTCGTTTATATTACTTGAACCGGTCTGGTTAGAATGTTACCACTGTAATACTAGTACTCATACACATAATACTGGCTTATGTTATGCATATCAATCTTTTTATCTTGAATAAAATTTATAATACAAATATCGTTATTAATAAGACATTATGTGTTATCATTGATTTAAAATCCAAAGATTATTTGAATAGGAATATTTTTAAATACTTTACAAAGAAAGTAATAATGTTCGAAAGGAAAATTTGAAAATAAATATAAAAAGTAGATGATATTATTTAGCGTGAAAATATATGAAATATTTAAATCTTATCATAAATATAATCTAATGAATGCAAGCGTAATTCGATATTTTTATTTTTAAGAAATAGAAGAAACGAGAAGGAAACACGTTCGGGGATAACTGTATACGAGGCTGACTGGTCTTACGGATAAAGCCAAGTTTACATAAGGGTTTTGAAATTGACTGCACCTACGCGAATGGACTCAATGATTTATATATATATATTTTTTTGTTTTTTAATAGGATAAAAAATTTTTTGTACGAAAATCAATCGAGACACTTCTGTCGAAATTAGAACTCCTCAAGTATAATACCATCTAAATAATAATTTATTGTATAAAAATAAACATTATTGATCCATATTTATTATCATAAATTTCTCGTCATATTATAATAATATCACATTGATATACGTATACCGTAATATCAGCTAACTTTTTTCAAATTTTCAAAGGAATTAATTAAAACGAATATAATTACAATAAAATGTATTCGAACTAAGGAAAATGTGTAATAATACTTTTAAGAGATATTAAAATACAAAATTTTATGATCTTATCGTTAAATAAAGAAAAGAAAAAGAAATGATCTGTATTAATCTTGAAATAAAAAATAATTAAAAAATATGTTGTCATTTGGAATAGAATTTTTGGGATTCTTAATCAACAGAAGAAAAACTGGAGCGAAAAGTCATAGACTTGAAAGAAGTATAGACATGTATAGAATAAGAGAGGAAGAGAGAGAAAGAAAGAATAAAAAAAAAGAGATCAGCCAAGATGTGCCGTCACAGGCGGGCGACAGAGGAGGCCGATTCACGTTGAACAGGAAATACGCGGTTCGCGCCTTGATCGGCAGCAGGTCGGCCGTACGCATACCTGCGAATCGTCTTGTTCTACTTGCACCTGCAATCGATCCGCTTATAAAGACTTTCCCAGTAGAAATTTACAAACGAATTGCAATCGAACTTTTTGAAATCGGAAGTCATTAAAAAGTATCTTAACATTCATTTCAAATTTATTTAAAATCTTTCCGATCCGTAAGAATATTTAATAACGTTTACAATCAATTTAATCCAAGTATCCAGATATATGATCTTAATCGTTTAAAAAAAGGAAAAAAAAAAAAAAGAAAACAAAAATGACAATTCGTAAATCATACGTAAATTTATATTCGTAGAAAATTAACATGAAAAATATCTTAAATGAAAATTATCTTAAATGGACTTTACATTGAAATTTTAATTGCACATAGCAAATCGTTTTGTAATAAATATTAAATGATATTCTTTTTATATTTCTATATTTATAAGGGGGAAAGAAAAGCAAAAAAAAAAAAAAAAAGAAAAAACAAAAGAAAAGATTACAAAAGTAATCACGTGGATGTACGTGGCAAACTTGACGAAACCTTTAATTTGATTGTTATTAAGAATAACTATGCATTGATTGATAATTACTATAAAATACTATAATCGTAAAAATGGAATCAATTTAATTTCCTTCGAGTATTTCGAATTAGATAGAAGACATTTTAACGAACGAAATCGATAATATTCGTATCGAACGATCAATCGGATAAAATAATGAAAGAGAAAAATTGCAAAAATGAACGGTAAAAGTTTCGAAGGAAGTACCCACGCTGGTAACATAACGACGATTTCACTTTTCCATTGTCATCCGAGGATGACCTGAACGGCCATATTATTCCTACACCGGACACACTTTCACTGAATCGCACGTACGAAACGGGCTCGCTCCTAATTATCGCGAACGTCACGAGTTTAGTTACTATCGTCTAGTTACTTCTACTTTTTAAACAGCCCATTAAGAGATAGCACGACTGGAATATATTAGTTCAAGTATTTCCTTCTTGTGAAAGAAAAAAGAAACAAGAAAAAAGAAAAAAAAGAAAAAAGAAAAAACCTGTTGAAAGAGACAAGCGATCATAAAAATGATCTTTCATTTCTTTTTTCTTCTTTCTTTTTGTTTTTTCTTCTTCTTCTTCTTCTTCTTCTTCTTCTTCGTTGCTTTATCTTAGAAAACGATTAACGAACGTGTTGGCTCATTATCTTTAGGAAATAATAAAATAAATGATATTATATACTTAGAGAAAGGAAAAGAAAAAAAAAAAAAACAAATTGTCATACAAGAACTGTCTCGCCTTGATTATGGTATCGAAAAAGTAGGCCAAGTCAGTTGTTACGAGTTGAGCTAGATGCGTATCGCGCACGCACGTGTCTTGACGATGGTATGACCATTGTATACCACTGTTATCTCGTCGTTTACGGAAAAATTCAATGAAAAAAAAAAAAAAAAAAAGAAGAAAGAAAATATTTTTGAAAATTGATCTCAATGAAAATTCATGATCCTTCGGATTCGATAAGTATCGTTCATTCGTATAAAATAATATTCGAAAAAGATTTCATCGATTGTCAGGATAAAGCGTGCATGCAAGTTTAATCAAATAATTCTATTCAAGTTTAATCAAATAATTTTATTCCTGAAATATTAAAGCTCACCGTATCATTTAAGAACTTATAAAAGGGTGACCATTTAATACGATTTGTACCACCGAAAAGCTGACGAGAAAGTTGGCTTTTAAATCGAAACTCCTCAGGACAGTTTGACGCCGCTCTAATGTCATGAACGCGAGAAGCTAAAGGCGATCTAATTAAAAGGAAACGATCAGAGGAATCCTGCACAAAGAACGTACCGTGAGAACCGGGCCGAGAGAGTTAACTGGTGTTGGATACGAGCGTTCTTTTGAGGATAGAACTCTTCGCTTAGGATTTTAATTAAAAGAGAGCATTGCCATGCCCCAGCGGGCCAGACGCGGTACGCGAAACGAGCTTGCATTAAGGACGCGTGAAACGTTTTTCCGGGAACGAGAAATAGGGAAAAGAAATCGTTCGTAAAGGAAATTTTCTCTAGCAACATATCTTCGTAAAAATAATCGCAACTAATCGTAAGAGAAACACGTAAATGCGAGTACAATTGTTTGAATGAAATGGAAAGAAAAAAAAAAAAAAAAAGAAAAGAAAAGATAAAAAGAAAAGGAAAAGAAAAAACTCAATTGATCTAATCGAATTCTAATATCTCGACGAAAATAAAACGAACGTAAAATTAATTAATACGATTAATTGAACAATTTTGAGATCTTAATATTTCTAGTAATTTCGAATTACTAGATTGAGAACCAATACAAATAAATTCTATGACGAATATAAAGAAGATATTTTTGTTTAATCTATATATATATATTTATTTATAATTTATTTAAATAATTCCTTACGAGAAATTTATAAGTGTGTAAAATATTAATAACGTCTTTCGTATTTTACAAAATGATAATATTTATCGATCTAAATATATTATCGATTAATCTCGAATTACAAGATGATCACGAACGTAGCTCTACACCTAAACGATTTATCCAATGAGAAAGCATCTCTTTGTGGTCGTCCGCAAGATTGTACGTTTTGCATAACCACGAGAAATGTCTTTTTCCTATCTATTATGATTTATCAATCGCGGTTTCGTCCATTACCATTATACAATTCTACATTACGATATGAATGACATCGTATTTAAAATGAAATCGTCATGATTTTAATCTATTTATATCTATTACTTCGATATCTCTCCTTGACGATCATTTTGACGAGTTCCATTTGTGCTTACGTATGTGATGTAAATAAAGTAACATAACCTACGATAGAATGAAAAAGATAGAAAAAAAAAAAAAAAAAAAGAAAGAAAAAAAAGAAAGAGAAAAAAGAAGTACTTCGTGGAAAATATCCTAGAAAGTGCAGGGAGATCAAGAGAATAATAGATGAATCTGCTGACATTTGGGAACTGGAAGTAAGCTATTCCCACGATAAATTAGTGCCGTGAGCATTTCCATCCTTTCGATAAAGAGAGAATGAGAGAGAGAGAGAGAGAGAGAGAGAGAGAGAGAAGGAGAGAGAAAAAGAGAAATAAAGAAACAAAAAGAAAATTGCCGTTTCGCGGAAGTTACTAATGACGACGCCTTCTAAGATTTTTCTCATTTTTCCTCTTGGCCTCTGAATGAAGAGGGTTCTCTACCTGATGAAATCGTTCCCTTTGTTTAGTTCAGAAAAACAAAAAAAAAAGAACAAAAAAAGGAAAACAAAGGAAAACAAAAAAGGGATCTATCGATCGAAAATGGGTATTCGACTTTTTGAAATTTCTAGATAATTAAACTACGAAATTGATGAGATTTTCATCAACTGAACGATATTGTAATTGTAACCATGATTACAACATTATTATTCATTATATCTGGATAGGTTATTTTTTTTTCTTTTTTTTTTTTATTTTTTTTTTTTTTTTTAATTTATACGACAAAAGTTGGCAAAAAAATTCGATACATACGACAGATTGCAAAGAAACGTTCGCGAGAGTTAATATAATGCAAATTTCTCATTATTTTCGTAACAAGGAGAAAGACGTCATTAAACAATTAACGTCGTTTCGTAACGTTAAAGAAAAAGAAAGAAAAAAGAAGAAGAAGAAAGTATAACGATACTTATTTTCGCCTCCTCTCAACGCACAAACACTTTTAAGCGTGCAATCACATAATGACGAATAAATTTCGAAATTCTTTTTGTTTCTTTTTTATCTGAGATCAAAGCCGTATTTAAAAATAAAGAGTGAGTAAAAAAAGAGAGTGACAGAAAGAGAGAGAGAGAGAGAGAGAGAGAGAGAGAGAGAGAAGGGGAAGAGGAAAAAAGAAGGAACGTCATTTAAAACTGTCCATATACATAAACATATATATATATATATTATATATATCACATAAAATAAGGAGAGAAAGAAGAACGGAAATAGAAGGAGGAGAAGAGGAAAAGGAGGGCCAGTTAGAAAAGGACAAGAGAGGTTTCCCGAGAAAGAAAGCTGCTACCAATGGGAAGAAAGAAGTTGATCCTCTGGTGCAAGTCGACTAGAATCGTCCACGCTCCGCT
Source organism: Vespa velutina (assembly GCF_912470025.1). Lineage (NCBI taxonomy): Eukaryota > Metazoa > Arthropoda > Insecta > Hymenoptera > Vespidae > Vespa > Vespa velutina. Next base: position 4,870,177 of record NC_062194.1, read on the forward strand.
ACGTATTGCTCCGCTACGCATCGCGTCTCAAGCCACCACTCTTCATACAGTGAGAGAAAGAAATAAAGAGAGAAAGAGGAGAGAAAGAAAGAAAGAAGAGAGAAAGAGAGAGAGAGAGACAGAGAGAGAGAACACTGTCTAGAGAGTATAGTCAAAAGAGGGCAATGCGTCCGACGCGCTGACCTACTATCTCCGCTTCGCCGCGCGCCGCATCGCTTCTTCCTTCAACAGTATTTTCTTTCCTTTCCTCATTCATGCACCGATCGCGTATCCGATCAGAGTTCCTCGTTGTATACCTTATACGGATTCGTGCGACATAGCCCACCCTTAAGTTATACCTTCTAAATAAACATATACATCCGATCTCATTTCTAAAATAATTTTATTTAAAAAAAGAAAATTGTCTATGTACATAAATATATATATATATATAATATATATTTATATATTTATTATTTATTTATTATATTAATAAATTAGAAATAATTATTATATTAATGTATATATTGAATCCAAGTGGATACGATCGTAAAGTTTATTTTTCTAAACGATCTTCAAACATTCATTTCAAACATTCACATAAACGAAGAATTATCAATTATTCATTATATATAAAATATTAAATGTAAGTATGATATGATATATAAAACGAAAAAAAAAAAAATAAGAAGAAGATAAGGAATACAATATAAAAAAATAAACGGGTCAAAAAGGATCGAGTCGAAATTGAAAAGAACCGAAACACGTACGAATGGGTTGGTTTGATTGATTCGGACGTTTATCACGAATTGCTTGCCGTCAAAAGAACGAAGCCCGTAAATTCATTCGAATGCATACACGCATGTTGTTTCTCTATAGGTAGTAGGTATATAGGTACATATGTAGCACATAAGAGGGCCCGCGGCGATATAAGGGATTCATCTCGAGTGCTCTCGACTCTTTCTCGCGTCGATTCCAGAGCAACAGCACGTGGCGTGTCACAGATAGCGGGTCTCTCTCTCTCTCTCTCTCTCTCTCTCTCTCTCTCTCTCTCTTACTTTTTCTCCCATCAATGAGTGACATTAAATTTTCCGGTTTTCCAAGAAAAAATTATACACAATACGTACGATTATTATTATTAACCGAGACAAACATTGCAATTCAATTTTCTACTTACGATTAAATTCATATGATTATGTTATTTTGAGTACGCATGATTAAAAAAAAAAAATATATATATATATATATATATATATATAAAACAACACAGATTTGTAACATATTCTTTTATTTATTTGTAATTATTCGGAGCGCACTGATTCGTTATAAAAAAAAAAAAAAAGAAAAAAAAAAAGAAGAAGAAATGTTTTCGACAAACGGCGGTCGTGTTAAATTTTTGCCATAGAAGGAAAAATAAAATGGAAGAAGAGCAAAATAAATGGGGAAAAAAAAGGAAACAAGAAAAGAAACATCTTTATCAACGACCTTAACGCAATAGCCACATCTTGTTATCTCGTTACGGTCTCGCTTTCGCGAAATTTCATCGGATATTAAACGCGATGCGAGGTCGATAAACGCGCACGTACAATATCGCGAGAGAGAGCGTGAAATAATCCGGTAGTCATAGGAGAAGCTCGTAAAATAGATTCACCGGATTCACGCGGAGGCAACGTAGCGGTCGTCGCGTTAACGACCGGTCCTGTCACTCGAAAGGAGAAGAGCACACAGCTCGTTGCTAACAGCTACTAAACGTATATGACAACGATGACGAAGGCGACATTCGTTGAAAGATATATACAAATATAGAAATAAAGAAATAAAGTATTAAAAGAAAAAAAAAAAAAAAAAAAAAGAAAAAAGAAAAAGAAAAAAAGAAGAAAGAGAGAAAGAAAGAAAGAAGGAAGAAGAAAAAAAAATTGATAACGTCCTAGTGCGAAAATAAAATAAAAGAGATACGCTGTAAGATTGGCTTATCTTTGGTTATCAAGAGCACCATGTGCAACCAAGACCATTAAGCGTAACCGTTTTATCTAGAATTAACGAATTAACGGTAAACAACCACTTCTTTTATAATTTCATTTCTCATAACTAACTGCCTTCTTTTTCCTTTACTTTTATTTATTTTTTTCTTTTTATTATTATTATTATTATTATTATTATTATTATTATTATTATTATTATTATTCAAATACTTTTAGCAATGATCGATCACAAATTATCAGTTCAAAATCTCTTTTCACACGTACTAAAGTATTATTTATAATTGATATAACAACAAATTGTATCGATAATATTTAGGATATAATTTAATAATATGCGATTAAAAGAATTCCAAGGAAAAGATCTCACGGAAAAAGAAAAACTTTCTCAAAGATAAATATAAATCTATTATAATTATGTCACGATCATTATTTCTTAAAAATCTTCAAGTATCTCGAGGACATTTATGTATCTCAAACTTTTTTTTCCCCGCGAAAGTACAAATCGTGACGAACATCGTGTTTTATCAAAGGATCTATCGATGAACGAAAATGATCGATAAACGATAAAGAGGAAAGAAAAGACATAGGAAGAACAAAAAAAAAAAAAATACAGAAAAAAAAAAAGAAAGAAGTAGAAGAAGAAGAAAAGAATAAAAATCATAAGGATTTTTATATCTACTCACAGTTAACAATAGTAAGGGCAGCAATAAGATAAAGGCCGTCTTTCGTATACTCCGCCACGTCCTCTCCATCGTGTGTACGTTTTTCTTCTGTAATTAGAAAAAGCAAACAAGAAAAAAAAATAATCAAGTTCAAAAAATTCAAGTTCGCGTTATCCTTTCTCCTTTTAAATCGCACAATAGTATCATCGCTGATTAAAAGAAAGGAAAGGAATTGAACATGCATATGAAATATGAAAAAGAAAAAAAAAGAAGAAGAAAAAGAAGAAGAAAAGGGAGAGAAGGAGGAGGAGGAGGAGGAGGAGGAGGAGGCGGAGGAAAAGGAAGAAAAGAATGCATTTGCTGACAATCGTCGCCAGCCGGAAGCACAAGTAGCACGTCTACCTGTCCGATCCTCTCCGAAGGATGTTACGCAACGCGCATCTGACCCACTTCCTTCGAAATCGTTGCTCTTAATTAAGAAGGATGAGAAAACGTTTAAACGTTCAAGAACTTTTCCACAGTCTGCGTTTTCGTAACACGAAGGACTGGTTAATACTTCCGCAAACGATGTATTCATATTCCTAAACATTAATAGCGATTACATAGTGAATGAAAGGAAGAAAACAAAAAGTAAAAAGAAATATCTTTCCGAACTCATTGTCAATTAAAATTAGATCTCTCCGATTCCATTATTTATTTCATCGTTAATCTCGAGAAATGAGAACTATCGTTGAAAGTTAAGAAAAAAATAAATAAATAATCACGAAGAAACCGACAGAAAAATAGAATATTTTTTACGGGGAAGGAAAAAAAAAATGAAGAAAAAACGTAAAAAGAAAGAGAAAAACTCTACAGACGATCTTCATCGTCTTTTTCGGAAAGAGCTTATCTACTCTGTGTGTACAAAAAAAAAAAAAAAAAAAAAAAAAAAAAAAAAACAAAAAAAAAACAAAACAAAAAAAAAAAAAGAAAAAAACTTCGTCAATCGCGAAACGCTCGAGGATTCACACCTGACTCCGATCCTGCGATAATCCTTCTTGTTTTTCTCCGTTGATCCGTTTTTATTCTTTTGTTCCTCTCCTCACGACCCTCCCTCTCTCTCTTTCTTCTCTCTCTCTCTCTCTCATCTCTCTCTCTCTCTCTCTCTTTCTCTCTCTCGCTCCTCTCTCTCTCTCTATCTTTTTAATCGACGACGAGTCACACCTGTCGCACGAAACGAAGCGTTGTTAACAATTGGTCCTCATTAGGCCACTCTTTCAACGACAATAACGACGAAGAAAAGTTGCGCGCCGACGCGAACAAGAATGGACGGGCCCAGAGGTGGCTGTCCTGCCGACGGGGACCGACTGAAGGTGCGAGCCACGCTCGTCTCGGCCACGAGCCACGTCCCAGTGACCTACTGACGATCTCGATCGTTCCTACTGTGCCACCTTTCATTCCCACCATTACTAATACGTTACTACCACTACTACTATAGGACTCATCACGATCATGCTACCTCGAGTATCTACGTCAGAGCAAGACACAACAGGCCCATCGTCGTTGTCGTCTCTATCCCCTCCTTTCTTATCTTTCTACCCCACCCACCCACACACCCTCTTCTCCTCCTCCTCGCCACTCCTTCTACTTCACCATAGCGGACTTAGCTCTTTCTTTTTTCATCATCATCATCATCATCTTCTTCTTCTTCTTCTGCTGCTGCTTTTCTTCCTTTTCTTCTTCTTCTTCTTCTTCTCTTCTTCTTCTTCTTCCTTATCTTTCCTTTTTTCTTCTCTTTTTCTTTTTCTATCTCAACGAATATGTTATAAATGAAATGGAATTCGTATTATAGAACGAAGAACTTCTCTCATATTTGTGATGGATAATTTTTATCCTTATTTCTTTTTTTTTTTTTTCTTTTTGTCCCATTAAAAGGCATTTGCTTTCACCGAAACATCGTAAAACTCTAATAAGGGGAAAGTGAGAGAGGAGGAGGGGAAGGGGGGAAGATCGACAATAAAGAAAATCTTTATTGTTGAATAATAAATGGTTCGTGTATCCTTTTTAATACTTCCTTCCTCTTAATATCATTGACGACAATCGATTTATGACAATATATAATAATTCCAAACGCGAAGATTTTCATTTCGTTAAATAATCAATTAATGATATTAAGTATTGCTGATCGTTATCAAATTGTTCGGATATCATTTATCGTTAATTGTGATATTTATGAAGATCATTTGGGTATAAGATATTTAAAATTTGAGAAGACGAGCGAAAAAAAGTTTTGGATTACTTAACAAAAAAAAAAAAAAAAAAAAAAAAAAAAAAAAGAATTACACACGAACAAACACCCACGCAATCAAGTCTATTTTGTAATTAGAAGTAAGGGTAAAAGCGATATTATTTTTTTGTTCTTTTGTGTCCTTGCAAAAGAACGCGGATAAATGTCGTAAGCAATAATAAATCCGGCATGAGCTACCGTGACGATCATGCTCCCGTGACGAACTACTAACTATATCTACCTAACTTCCATTTTATTCTGTACCGATTCGAGTTTCATCTCGAAGACTTTCCAGGAGGATTAACAGAAGACCTCCTACGAGCTTCTAAAGGTATAACACTGGAGATTACATAGCTAGACGATACTTCCATTTCAATCGAATTACTTTTCTATCTTGTTATTAGTACCAGTAATAGACATTCTCTCCGACGTTAGATCGAATTTTAAAAACCTTTTTAAAGAGAACACAGAACTTCGAAATTTCGAACAAGAAATACAGATTTATGTAGCTTCACATTTTTTGTCTGTCCTTTGTTTTCTTTATCTTTTTTAATTTTAATCAGCTTAAATCGACAAAAATCATTATGCTGTAAAATAATAAAAAAGAAAACAAAAAAAAAAATAACAAGATACAATGATTCAAAGATATATAAAGTTTGTATACTTTCTCTGTATTTTTTCAGATTGTAAAAAAGTTTCGTAGGCTTGTAGTTTGACAATTTGAAAATAAGAATTTTAAATCGTTTACAAAAAAAAAGGAAAAAAAAAAAAAAAAAACGTCGTGAAGAAATAATTGATCGTTGAAATGACATAGGAACTTTCGGCTCATCCTATATATAAGCGATATACGAAATACTTGTTGTCTATTGTGTCGTATTAGAAATAGAAAAAATCTAATCTTTTCGTTTTCCTCGTCTTTCGTAAAGTTCTGCACATACGTATGTACCTCGCATATTGTAAATGGAACTTGCATAATCACACAAAACCGATAAGAATGAGATACGAAACGAGTCAACGGTCAAACCGCACTGACCTAGATTTCTCACACCGCATGATGTTAACTCGTCCATCCGGAAGTGTCCTTATAGTAGTCCGTTATACCTACAAGGATAACAACCATAGCTCGATAATACGTGAAAGGTGCGAGTGAAAGTAAGTTTCACCGATCTCCTACTGGATATTTCCTCAAAGTACTTTTCATAATTGTTTTAAAATATAGTAACAAAATGATACAGTAACAGATCGTCGAGAAATTATTAATTATCGAATGATATTCTTCTCAATTAGAATTTATATATATTTGATTAGATCGAGAAAATAATTTAAAATTACCTTCTCGTATAATAAAAAATATAATAATAATAAAGATAATATACTAATAATATAATAGAAAATAGGATAATAATAATCATCAATCAATCATCAATCAAACTGTTTTCTAATTACTAACTTAATTAATTAATCATCCAAAAAATTCCTTTCAAAATAATGATTCGACAAAAAAAAAAGAAAAAAAAAGGAACAAATCTACCTGGACTACAGTAACACGTTTGAATCATTCTCTCGTTCGTTGACTTTTCTCATTCGAGAGTATTTCTCTTTCTCTCTCTCTCTCTCTCTCTCTCTCTCTCTCTTCTCTCTCTCTTTCTTTCTCCCTCTCTCCTCTCTCTCTCTTCTCTTTCTCTTTCGATTCCTTTCCCGCTCACCTTTTACACCTGCTCGGCGTCAGTTGGTTACGTTCAGAGTTCTAACCAAAAGTAGCTTATGTGCCGAAAACTTCTGCCCCTAATAGTAAAACCTTTTCCACCTCCCACAAAATTAACCTACAGAGAATCGTCGAGGAGGAACATCAAAGCTAGAGAAAACATTTGGAAATAATTATCAACCGAGTCACCGTGAAACAACAATTTTCTTTTTCACGAAAACGAGTAGTCGTCGTCTTCGTCGTCTTCGTCGTCGTCGTTCTCTTCGTCGTCGTCCTCGTCTTCGTCGTTATCGTTCTTGTTGTTGTTGTTGTTGTTGTTGTTGTTGTTGTTGTTGTCCATTCACAAAGAATGATAAAAAAGGGACTAAACTTTTGACTATTCAAGTAGTTACTAACTACTCGAAATAGTTAATAAACAAAAAAAAAAAAAAAAGAACGAAAAAAGAAAGAAAAAGAAAAAAAACAATGTTTTAAATCAATCTTATTTACATTCGAACATTGCATTATTTAACATAAATAATAAATTTATTTCAATATAATAATTGGAGTTCCACTTGAAATATATTATAATCAAACTCATTGCAATCGATAAGAAAAAAAAAATTTGAATAAGTAATGATATTGCCTTCAATAAAAATAACAATTCTTATTTGAATAAATTTTACATTGAAAAGTTACCGATTATTGATTTATCGAAATGTTTCCAATTATATGAGCATCCTTGTATATATCCATGTAATATTGATCCATTGATAAAGGCACTAAAATGATGATATCAATTATAATCTTCTAACTAAACCTCTTTGGCTTCAAAGAGAAGCAATCATAGCTTTACTGTTAGATAGGAAACGTTTATACTCAAATAATTCGATAGGTAAATGGTGAGCTAAAAGTTGGAGATATATATATATATAATGTAGGATCTAATCGATATTCGATGTAAAATAACGTGTCGATTGGAAGAGAGTTTAGAGGGGGCCGTTTAGATCGAAGAGGAAGGGTTTATTCGTGTTCACTTGAAACAAGTGGCTGAGAGCTAACGCGATGTGATCTGAAAAAGACACGGTAGAAAAGCGGGCTGTTGGGAGAAAGCGGCCCCAAAAATAAAATCTCTGTAGCTTGGCAACGCACTGAAAATAGATAACATAAACGGCCTGTTAGCCTTCATTCTAGAATTTTATTCTCAAGACCCAAATATGGAAAAGGGAACGCGATTTAGGAATGGAGGCACGTCAATCGAAAGAGAGAATAAAAAGTATGAAAAATTTAAGAATACTTTTTAAAGTTTCTAATTTCGATACTTTAAGAATTTTTTATCATCGTACGAAAACAACGGTGCAATGAAAAAGAAAGTTTATTAAAAATATCTAAAACATAAATACTTGACATTAAAATAATATATAATTCATACATATATATATATAGCCTCTATAGGAATGTTAATCTATCATAAAATTATAATACAATTTCATAGAAAAATACTAAAAATTTGAATTTCGTATTCAAGAGTTTCGCGTTAAAAAAAAAAAAAAAAAAAAAAAAAAAAAAAAAAGGGAAAGAGAAAAAAAAAAGGAAAAAAAAAATCGAGAGATTTGAAAAACTCTGACATTATATCCTCGGTAACACGGTACGTTTGTACGATCGTGGATTCATATATTCCCCATGAAAATCCAATTAAAACTTTTCATTCGTTCGTATAAACAAGTGTCTCCTTTTTTGGGTCGAATATGTTTCACGGTGTTCACATACGACTCCGTTGTAAGAAAACACTATGGGAAGACACGTATATAATCAGTACCTGTAACAACAATATCTCACGTCCCTGAATAAACACGACGAAAAAAAAGAAAAAAGGAAAAAGGAAATGAGAGAAAATAAAAACAGAAACAAGAAAACGAAGGAGGTGTTTTCCGCTATAACATTAACGATCGTTTCTCTGTTGATATCAAAATGACGCCGACAATCATCTTTCTCAACAAAATTACAGTATGTATATGTGCAACTAGACACGTTAGATTACTCTTCTATCGTTAAAGGCCGAAGATCATGCAATTATCTTACTAACGGTGATAAACCAATCGAACGTTCTATTTAACACGTACATCTAAAAATAAAATTCTATAATCTATAATTAGTTACATATCTAAAGCTCTCTCTTTTTCTCTCATCTCTCTCTCTCTCTCTCTTTTTCTATTATATATATATATAATTTTTAGCACATTCAAAAAATTTTACATTTCTCATCGTCATAAATATCAAAATTTAAGAAGCAATTAATTTCTTTGTCCATATATATTGTCCAATTTGTATTTCCACGACGATAAAGTCGAAAAACCATAATCTTTCACATTTACGACACGTCCATTATATTCTCCTAAGAAAATCTTACTTACGTACGATTCAAACGTGACAGAAAACACGATTTTGCGTAAACGAACGAAAAACATAAAAAACCTTTCTATGTTAATGATGAGTCCGGCAATAATGTCGATGATCCAATCACCTTAGAAAATAATTTTCAATTCTATGTCGTTGTAATGACACCGTTCCGAAGAAAAACGAGAAGGCTGTAAGACCCGGTTTCATCGTCACGGAAATCAGATAGCGAGTAGCAGCGGCGCAGGTAGTTCAGAGGGTTCTCGTTGTATGTAGTACTTTACGTACTTACTTACTTATTACTTCCCTCTCCCCACCTCTTCCCACTCTCCCCGACATCCCTTCGGGGCTTTCCTCTATCCTCTTCAGCACCCTCACGAGTTATTATTATTTTAAACCGGCTGAGAGAAGAGGCCTGCCACCCTTTGTCCGCGAGCAACGGTGACAGGTGTGCGGGGGAACTCAAGTGACGTAATCAGTACCGTTATGAGTGCACACGTGATGATACACATATAAAATACCGCAAGTACATACGTATAAGTATAATATATCCACCAAGCCAGGTGAAACCCCATAAGAATGCAATGCGAAATGGAACACCATGAGGCTACAACGGCTGTAGTGCGTACAAAACGCGAATTCTGCTCCTACGTGAAAGTGACAGGACGAGACGAGACAGAATAAAGACGAAACGTGAAGGAAGAAGAAAGAGGATGACGAAATGAGAGAGAGAGAAAGAGAGAGAGAGAGAAAGGGGGAGAGAAAAGAAAAAAAAAAAGAAGAAAATATTATACAGCTGGATCATATGACGAAGAAGAGATCATTGATTATATTGATCCTCGTTGACTCGTGAGAGAAATTATTTTCTTCGTACAAACTTAATATAATTTTTTATCTATTCTAAAATGACGATCATAATAGATAATTTTTTCTTAAGAAAAAATTGTCATAATTAATAACTATCCTATCTCAGACAATTATATCATTTTAATATGATATAAAAAATTAATCAATTAATTGAAAACATTTTAAATATTTTATCTTAATAATAAACCCACGAAATTTCCTTAATAATCGTATACTCATAGATCGATAATAGAATATATCCGGCAACAACGAAATTGTTCCACTATTCTATATAACATCTGTATATTCCTATGAAATAACTAATTAAATTCAAATTTAGACATATATATATATATATAATATATAGATATTATATATATATATATCATGACTAGATACGTGTAACAACACTGGGAAACTAATTAATAGATTAAACGAACTAATTTTATGATGAATGCATTAATAGAACACAATTATATCGAAGAATTTAATGAAATAACATGGGGTACGTTCGCGCGTATTCGTATTTCTCAGAGATAAAAAAAAAAAAAAGAAAAAAAAACAAAAAAGGAAGAAGAACACAAAAAAAAAAAAAAGAACTTCGATGATATACCAGATGAAAAGTCATTTAGTTCGTTTAGTCGATCCATTATTTATCTTGATAAACGTCCAACTACGTTTCCTACTTTTTATTCAGACACACTATAATACGACTCATGTGTACATATATGCATATACAATACATATATACATATATATATATAGGTACATTGTTGGTATTCGTGCAAAATACCGAAGCAGAAAGCGCTAAATTAAGGCGTCGTTCGAAAACACGTAGAAAATTGGACTCATGGCTCGTCACGGGTCGTTGTTTACGAAACTTTCACGGGAACGTTCCTCTCGCTCGTTAAAACGATACGACCGCCTTTTTACAAATTTCTCCCCACCTTTATTTCTTTTTTTGTCTACTCCTTTCATGAAATCAGTTGACACGTATATACGTATATACGTATATACATATATACATATATATATATATAGATATGTTGTGTGTGTAAATAGATAATAAAAGGACGCATGTATATACATACATACATACATATACATATACATATATATATGTATGTATTGTGTATGAATATGTATGTAGCTTACTTATCTATACACCAATTAAAAATGCTCATCACTTTTTCTTTAATTATTATCGAAATTTTACGTATATATATATATATATATATAGATATATATATATATATATATATGTATAACACAGATATCTCGAGTGCATTTTAAACAACATATACGAACAAATAGAGAGCGAATCGAAACGGATTCATTACTCGTTTAAAAGTTCACCATCATGCTGTCGGCTTTCGTTCTGAATTCCAACTCTCTCATTCTTTCATGTTTTTTATTAATTTCATGGCCGATGTATAACGTAGTACTGGTGTAAGTTTACACTCACAGTAACACGAGAAAAAGAGATGAAATAGAGACACGACGTTACCGGTAAAGAAACGATGATACCAAAATGCCTATGTAATGATTTTATACAACCTATAAAACGTTCTAATGGAGTTTCGTTGTCTGTTGATAAATGAATCGTATTTCTCTCTCTCTCTCTCTCGACTCTCTCTCCTCTCTCTCTTTCTCTCTCGCTTCCCTCTCTCTTCTACATACGTTAAATGAACGTTTGTATGTATACAAACATAGGTACTCTCGCTTTCTCTCTTGCTCGTCAGCTCCTTTCCTCCTCCACGATAAAGGACGATCTCTCTCTCTCTCTCTCTCTCTCTCTCTCTCTCTCTCTCTCTCTCTCTCTCTCTCTCTCTCTCTCTCTTTCTCTCTTTCCTTCTTATTCTGCTTACACGCGGCCTTATTCTCGAGACACGAAGAACCGGAGAAGGACGTCACGAAAGAAGAGAAGAGACGTGAGAACGCTGACACCTGACGTCGCTACCCCACATACTCTGTTGGCCTTTCAATGGGTGCTCAGAGAGAAGAAGATAGAGGGGAGGGATCAACGGATGAAAATAAAAAAAAAAAAAAAGGAAAAGAAATAAAAAAGAACGAACAGTAAGAATCTTTGATACTCTTCAATAATACCCAAATTCTTTCCTACTTTCTATCATTATCCGATAATATATTAAATCGAATATTTGAGAAAAATAAATAACACCTCACATTGTCGAAAAATAATAAATGATAATAATAATGATGGATGATTGTGATCGATTGATGATGATAAAAGGGAAAGAGATAAGAAAAGGAATAAATGAAATAAAAATAAAAAAAAAAAAAAAAAAAAAAAAAGAAAAAAAACGAGATAATGTGTAATAAGCGCACTCGTTCACACTGATCAAACGAATATATTCACTTTCGTATTCGCACAAATTTCGAGCACACACCTTGCGTTTCGTTCGTTTCGTTTCGTTCGACGTGAAGCTCCTTATCGTGTCAATTGATAATAAGTCCCTCTATTGTAATCCTAGTTTTAGAGACGAGACACACACACACTTGGCACTTAGAAATATTTCTTCTTTTAGCGTCTTCTATATTCTTTCCAATAAAAAACGTATTTATACATATATATATAGATATATATATTATAAAAAAGTCTCCGGAAAGAGTGAAACGCGTTTTGTATGTAGATACTTCAGTCAAGGGAATCACGTGATAAAGAACACAGCCGGCGAGTTTGATGAGTGCGTTCGTGATCTTATGTGAACGTTGGAAACGAAACGCAACCTATATACTCTCCCCTCTTCGGGTCGTCTGCTTCACCCAAAATCCCTCCTGCCATATTACTCCTCCTTCTCATTCGTTTATTCGCTCCTTTTGTCTCTTCAAATCCTCTTAGAAAAAAAAAAAAAAAAAAAAAAAAAAAAAAATAAAAAAAAATTACAAATTTACATCGCTATATCTAATCGCAATTGTCATTCATATAAGAAATATCCTTCTCCTTTCCTCTTTAATATAATATTAACATACAATGCGCTAATTGATTGTATGAAATTTGTTTTCGATCAATCATAATACCTGATAAAACTTGCCGATCTAAGTGATATTAAGATCGTGATAATCTTGATCGAATATATAATATTTTCTTCGATATAGATATATAAATTATTATTTATTAATTCGTTAACAATTATATAATATATATATATATATATTAGGATAATAAATAAATTCCAAAGAAATAATATATTGATATACATATATAATATTGCGAGATAGTTATAAAGAAGAAACTTGAAAATTCGAGTGCATCTGTATCTCGATTTAATAACGCGTATCGAGGACTTTCGCTTGTATCCGGAGCACGCTCGACTTCCGGCACTCATGAAAGAAAGAGAGAGAGAGAAGAGAGAGGAGAGAAAGAAAGAAAGAGAGAGAGAGAGAGAGAGAGGAAAACATACACGGGGCGCAAGTGACTCGTCGTGATTCAACCCTCGCTCCGTTTTACGTCCCATATCGTAGCTCTCTCGAGGATGATTAAGAAAAAAGAAAGTTCGGGGCCTTCGCTCCCTACAGAAAAAGTATCTCGTTTGTCGAGCGTCGCGAAATCATGCATAAGCTCGTGCATAAGTTTTCTAACCATGGAAATATTAAATCATACTAGAATGAAATAACTGACACGTTCAAAAAAGAGGAAGAAAGAAGAAGAAAAAAAAAAAAAGGAAAGAACAAAAAAAAAAAGGACAAATAATATTTAATACATAGTAAATTAAAATGATTAGGATCGATTAATAAAATTACTTCATTTATAATTATTTATTTTCAATATCGGTTCAATGTAAAGTAATCGTCATACTGAAAAATATTTTAACTATAGTGAGGAATGTAAAGAAAAAGAAAAAAAGAAAAAAAAAAAGAAAATAAGAAAGAGAAAAGATCAAGTATACTTTGTCGTACGTACAAAATATGAATAAAAATTCTTAACATTTAGTTATAAAAAAAAAAAAAAAAAAAAAAAAAAAAGAAAGAAATAATAGACGATGATAATCATTCCATGCTTTCCTACATTCTATATTTATGTAGGTATATATCTATTGAATATGTGCATAGATATAATACGTTACGTATAACTATGACCATACTCATTCAATATACCTGCATATGTAAGTACATTTCGAACGAAATAACTTACGTTCCATCGTCTACGTTCGATCCTTCTCAAACTAGAACAACCGACTTAATAAGTTTGAGAATGTCATACGCTTGACCGTCCTCTGCCTTTGAGAATTTCATATGTATATCAAGATTATCGAAGCAATTCAGAATCGTTGTTATCAATTTTAATAGAATGAACCAGCTCGGCACATGATTAACGGCTCGCTATTTCCATTATGCGAAATTATAGTATCGATCATAGGTTATATTCCTATCGATATATATTTATAATATTAATAAAATAAATTAATAATTAGTAATTTTAACTGATCAGTAAAATAAAAACTGAAAAGATAGCAAGATAAAAAGTCAATTAAATTAATCATTACTATCTATACTTATCATATTATTAATAATACTTAATAATATTACAGAGTTATCGTTAAATAATTATAGTATTAAACTAGTATTCCAGATAATTATAATCACTCATACGTTATAATTATTTTATATTAAATAATATCAATAATATTAAAATTATTAACACTTATTTTTTAAGTACTGTTTAGATCTCTATTAGTCATTGAAATATATTAGAAATTGATAGAAAGTATCTAACTTAAAAATTTAAATGAAATAAAATCTACATATACATATACATATGTGGATATATATGCACGCATATATGCGTTTAGTCATATATCATTATCATTGTTCTATTTCTCATCGAAACGGTCGATCAACCTCGATCTTTCCTAACGCGGATGCGATGCAGGAAGAAAAGCTGCCCGAACAAATTCCGCGGCGTCCATCGGAATGGTGAAATTGCGCAATTTTTCCACGAGCTTTGACGGTCAGCGGCCATTCACGAGAGCCCCATGCACCAGCAGCTTCACACGGATCTCGCTTTGGTTATCTAGATACCTACATACGAACAAGGAGTATTCCCCCAATGTACATAATATATATATATATATATATATATATATATATATATATTATATATATATCAAGTCTATCTCGAAAAGTATTATTTACCGAATCAATTCAAGGAAGAGTTATTTTATCGAAAAGAAATTTTTAAATTTACATCTTAATAAAACTAAATCGTTAATTGAATATTAATTTATGATATATTTCTTTATTTATTTATTTATTTATTTATTATTATTTCTTTTATTTAAAAAAATAAACCAAATTTTTCTAATATACTTGATATATATGCATTTATTAAAATTGATCATAAATATAAATATTATTAATAAATAGTATTATATATATATATATTATATTAAATATTTTTTGCAATAATATTTCACATATTAACCATTAATAATATAGTATAATTACATATATATATATATATATGTGTGTGTGTGTGTGTGTGTACATATACGTTTATGCGTATGAAAATTCTGGTTTATGAGTTATTCCATTCCAATGAGATAAAGGAAAGCAAGAGATGCGATCGATTTTGAACAAATTTTCTCCCATTGGTCTCTCTTTCGTTCCTCTTGGAAAGACAACGCGAGCACTGAGTCGTTCTTAACTTGTACAACGCCTCGTTATCCTCCATTCTCGATAACCGGAATCATCTATTAGATATAATCTCGAGAAACCGATTTTCTGAGATTCCTCGTGACTTTCACCTGCGATGTGATCGCGTTTCTTACTTCGCTCACGAAGATCCGGTATTCTTGGTACTGGGACCAGTTCCGAATACTTCTTACAGAAGTAATCGCAAAACGGAAGAATGAAGAAGAGAGAGAGAAAGAGAGAGAAAGAATGAAATCATCACGATGAAATGATTATCTTTCAAACATTCGATTCTCCTGATTGGTCCAATTTTATCAATCAAAATGTTTATGGATTCATTTAAAAATATTCTAATCTTTGGCTATTATTTTGAATATACAAGAAGACAGAATCTCTATCTTTCACAATTAAATCGTTATTAATTTTTGAAAAATAAAATAAATTTCTCATAAAATTGATACGCGAGCGTTTTACAAAATATTACAAATGAAGTAGGCAAGAGAATTTTTTTTTTTTTTTTTTTCTTAAATATATCAATAACTTTTCATTCTAAAATTTGACTATGCTTTCATGCGATAAGATTTAGCTCGATTGTCGATCGTAAAAATTGAAAAAGAAAAAAATCAATTGTTATTAACGAAAAGCATAGAAAATACAAATTCTATGTTTGTTTTCTACGATATATTCAGATTTCTGACGAAATGTCTGATATAAAACTTTCATGACACCAAACTAAGTATCTACGTTTAAGAATTCGATCAATTAAACGATCGATCGTTCAACGGATCGATCGGCCGACCGATTTCTCCATCGAAATACCAAATCATAGTAATTCGATGTCTCACAAAGTTGACGTACTTACGTGTCGGAGAGCCTATGTCAAAGACGACGTTTAAGTCGAACGTAAGATTTAGTTTTGGCACACTTTTCACGACAACGACGAGAACGTCAAAGCCGATTCGAGACGTCTTACTGCTACGTGTACCTCACCCAAGAAATTAACATTACAAATTGCGAACGATGCCTTGCAAATATTTCAATTCTCGATCTCACGTAACACCCGTTTAAATTTAATTTATAACAATCGAATATTAAACGAATTTTCAATCTATCCGAGATTACGAAAAAGTAAAACGATATTGACTTGTAATTTAAACGTAAATAAATGAATAATAATAATTATTATTATAATAATATAATTATTTATAGTTAATAATAATTATTAATAATATTATAATTAATAATTAAAATTAATAACTATTGCTGATAATAATTGTTAATTAGAATTTGATTAAAAAATTGTAATTCTGTATTCACTGTAATTAATGGGATTATTTAATTAAAATTAACAAAGTTATTAATGATATAATAACTTTCAAACGTTATTATAAAATAAACAATGATTAAATTTTATTATAAAACGAATATAAACGAATATATATTTGTCATAAATATGTCATGATTTTAAAGATCATTAAGAAAGCTTTCTCGAATAATCACGATTACAATCTATCGTTCAAGATACGTAGCTAGAATATATAAGACATAGGTATATCCATGTATGCGTATGTTCATAAAGTAACATGAAAAGAGGCCTTCGCAGACAATCGAACAAAGTGGGTGTTTAATTGCAAGGAAGTATGCATATACGTGCGATAATTTTGGGTCACTGAATAGCAAGCTTTCTTCTTTCTCCCTTTCTCAATTGCTTGTGTCGAACGTGCCGTGTGATCGAACGCCCTTTCTTCTTCTTCTTCTTCTTATTCTTCTTCTTCTCCTCCTCCTCCTTCTTCTCTTTCTCTTTCTCTTTCTCTTTCTCTTTTACATCTTCTTTTATTTCTCTTTCTTCTTTCTCTTTAACCTGTTCAATAAACCATAAAATGTAATTATTGCGAATGCCTATTTAAATCTTCGTCGCATATTACACTTGACATTGAAATCAATTCGTCTCGAGTAAACTTAATATTAACGTAATATAAACCGAATAATATTTAATGATTCTCAATCCTTCTCGTTATCGATTTATGCTAAATTTATATTATAAAATGGTGTGAATGAAACTGTAACTCAACCGAATCGTCCATCTATCTTTTTAATGCAATAATTTTAGGATTATCTGATTTTATTTGAATTCTTTCAAAATTGAAAATTACGAGATAGATACATGTATGATTATTTTTTTTTTTCTTTTTTTTTTTTTTTTTTTAGATTAATTAGTAACACACGATAAGATGTTATCTCTTTGTTCTATACGTTACGTGTATAAGATTTTCTTTTTTTTCTTTTCTTTTCTTTTCTTTTCTTTTCTTTTCTTTTCTTTTTCAGAAACGAGGAACGAAAGAAGACGAATTCGCAGAGTAAGATCAACGAAAATAAAATCGAGCACGCTTCGTGAGACCGTCAACTCTGAAACGGAGTGAAAGTTTTGCTTTCCTATTGCGATCGCTAACGTTCCAATCTCTTGAAATTTCATCGACGCGAGGCAACGCAACGCAACACCCGCGTTTCGTTCAAAACGTTAACAACACTTTCTCAAGAACCATTCGTACCGCCACCATTTACGAGTTGTAAAGCTCTTCGAAAACTCAACGTCAACGACGAATTCTCTGTGATTTTCTCGTCTACGAAGAAAGATTCGCACGAAAGACGACAACGAAGAATCTACGGCACGTCAGAAACTCCATTACGGAAACGAGATTTCAACGACTAACGAGAATACTAAAAGTCGACGTCCGACCCTTTTACAAATCACTATCGTCTTAAAAATATCTTTTCAATTCGTTTAATTTGATAGAACTACGAAGAGTCGTATCATTCTCTCTCTCTCTCTCTCTCTCTCTCTCTCTCTCTCTTTCTCTTTCTGTATCTCTCTCTCTTTCTCTGCTACAAATAAATTTGATCATGAATTTTGTAATAAAGACACGATCGATAATATATTATCTTATCTTACTTGCTTTTATATTATTTACAAGAATAATCAATTTTAAATAAAAACATATGAAATCTAACGATTATTGTCTTATTAACACACAATAATTGTAGATCTTTCCTCTCTGTAAATCAATGTTTTACAAACAAACAAACAAACAAACGAACAAAAATATATATATTAATTATATAAATCATTGAATCATGATTTACATATAACATTTGTGTTTATGAAATTTTTAAGATAATTTAATCCAAAATGAATTGAAAGATGTTTTTGATTTACAAAAAAAAAAAAAAAAAAAAAAAAAAAAAAAAAAAAAAAAAAAAAAAGAAAAGAGAGAAAAAAACTGAAAGATCGTTCGAATTTCATAAAAAATAATTCAATATCTGGATCGATTAAAAATTCAACGAAATATAAATGACAAATAAACAAGGAAGCACAAAAAAAAAGGGAATAGATAGACGATCTTAGTATGTCAGTGTGCCTATATGCTAATAGCTTGGCTCGATGAGCGGTTTTAACCCCGACCATGAATCGAATCGATAGAAGTAAACGCTCCTTCAAAAAGGATTCCAAAGAATGATGCAAAAAAAAAAGATAAAACGATCCTTATCGTAGACTTAACATAATTATATTATATTAATAAATAAGAGTGTATGAATTTTTTAAATAATTTAAATAAAAAAAAGAAAAAAAAAAAACAAAAGAAAAAAATTACTCAAACGAAAACAAATTATTTTCAATACGACTTTCATTCTTAATAAACAAGATTTATCATAATATAATAATTTTTACTAAGGAAAGAAAAAATTTCTTTGAAATAAATTCTTTTTTTTTTTTTTTTTTTTTTTTTTTTTTTTTTTTTTTTTTTTACTTTTTTTTTTTTTACTTTTTTTATATATATATATATATATATATACACGTATACACGTGTATATTACAGATAATATGGATCTGCATTAAAAATAATTAATTAAATTTCGATACATTTAAATAAAATTATTTTAAAGAAATCCAATCCCTTTGTATATTAATGTTATTATATTGAATCATTATTTCTAAACTTTATATTCCACTTATTATTCTCGTTCAAAAAAAGAAAAAAAAAAAAGAAAAGAAAAAAGAAAAAAAAAAGGATATACCATTTGGAATAATAGTTACTTAAATAGCAATCAGTAAATGGTAAGTGAAATGCGAAGGTGTGTGTATGTGTCTTTTACGTTAATGCTCTCGAGTTGTTCTCAACGCTCTCCCGTTTAACGGTACATCTCATGCGGGACTCGTGAACGCTAGAAAGTAGTTTGATATTTTGAGTAGTCCGCCAATTTCCTTCTTTGACTTCTCATTTGACATTTCAACTTTCCATAATAGAAAACGACCGACGACCTTGACGATCTATTACATCGATCGATCGATCCATTCTTGAGTTTATTTTCCAAATAAATCACACGAGAAAATATCTAAATTCTTCTGAATTCTTTAAATGTTACGCTTTACGATTAGAAGAAAAAAAAAAAAAATAAAAAAAAAAAAAGAACGAAGAAAAAATAAGTAACAAATCTTCTTTGATACATTTCGAATTAATTAAGAAAAAGGAATATAATGAAAAATTCAATTGTAACGATCAATTCCAAAAATTACAAAGATAGAAGGAAAAAAAGAAAAGGAAAAAGTATTTCGTTACTTTTCATGTAAAGAAAAATACTGTGGTAAGATACTCAAAATGTATACTTAATTTAAATACTCGAAAGGTACTCGAAAAATGAATACCTAATTAACAATGTTTACATTCACCGTTATACTCGCAACGAATACGAATATTTCAACGTTCCATAACGTAAATACGCGATAAAATTGCACCAAAGATTATACACGCGTATACATTTTTCACGTATTCAATGATATTCCATTCTCATTTACATGATAGTTTTCTCATTTACAAATCGAAAAATTGATTGATCGTTTACACTCGTATTATGAAATGATTATTATCGAATCACTTTTCGATCATTTATTTTATCGAACAAGTACTTTTTATCGGGTATTCTTTTAAAGAAAAATTTTATGATTCCTTTCGAAACAAAGGATCTATATACATACTATATATAAAATCAAAGTTAATTCAATTCACTCGCCTTTCAATCTAACGATAAATTTCATTGTCAAGAAGAAGAGAGAGAGAGAGAGAGAGAGAGAGAGAGAGCTATAAGTCGTCCATTTAAAATAGCTCATCGAAGTAGAAAAGCGTACAAAATTATCGCGAATAATCGAATCACGATGACAAAGTAAAAAATTGATCCTCGAGGATCGAGTCCTTGATAAGCGTTACTTCCGTTCTTTTCATACAGAGGCTCTGTACTACGTAAGTATATGCTTTAGTGTTGAAAATTGATTTCCTTTATTATAAAAGCAAAATTGGATCGATCCAGTTGAAATATAGGGAATATTTTTTTCAATATAACGAAGAGTCCTTTAGTGATTCTCTATGCGCGTCTAATCAATTTCTTTGACGATCGATCGATCAATCGATCGATGTAAAGTAAAAATAATATTAAAAAGAAAAGAGAAAAGGATCTAACTAAAAGGATATCATATATGGGATCACGAAAGAGATATGATTGACTTCAATGATGATTAATGACGAAGGATCGATTTTGTATTTCCTGAGAAAAAGAAAAGAAAAAAAAAAGAAAGATGTCACTAATTTTTTTTTTTTTTTTTTTTTTTTTTTTTTTTTCTTTGATATTACTCGTGTAACAAAGATCTCTAAAAGTAAAAGTTAAGTAATGCAAATTATTTCGATAAAATTCAAATTGGACAATGTAAATCGATACGTTTAAGTTTGAACCTTTACGAATGAACTTTTTATCGTGTTTACGAAGAAGGAAAAAAAAAAAAAGAAAGAAAATAATATTATATAGTGATATTGTATGATTCATAAAAAAAAAAAAAAAAAAAAGAACAGGAACAGAAAAAATCGAAAGTGTGGATCACGAATCGAAAGAATGTTTACTTTCGAAAAAGTATATCATAAAAAATCGTTCGTGATAAAAGTCGCTCTATTTTCAACTTTCTAATAATATCGATGCGATGACGAGGTCGTTAAGTCACTCCCGTCGCGCTCACTTTCACCGCCCACGCACAAATTTTCTATTCTCTTCGGCTTTCTCATTGTTATGATACATAGGTGTACATATATGTTCACATATATATCCCCGTATGTTGAACATGTCGCGAACAATGAGTCACGTTATCGTTTTCGCCCGCTTTTTGGGTTTCTCTTACTGACGCAATCTTTTTTTCTTTTCCTATTTCTTTTTTCTTTATTTTCTTTTTTGATCTTCGACAAAGGAGGACATTATGCTAACAAACTCTTGGTTTTTCCCAAAAGAGAAGGGTTACAACAAAACTCAATCGACTTTTGATATTTCATCGAAGATTTATTCGTTTCATGAATTATCGAAAATTTTGATATTAATAAAAAGTAGATAAATTCGAAAATTTATTTATCGTTAAGAATATGAAACTATGTGTCCCACTTAATTTGAATCATCAATAATGTATCTATCTCGTTTAATTAATCACAAGGAAGGACGCGTATATCATAAGACGCATATATTTTCTTAAGTGAGAAAGAGAGAGAGAGAAAAAAAAGAAAAAAAAGAAGTCGTAAGGAGGAAAGAAAATTATTGCATACCTACGTAATATTTTTTAAGAGAGAAATCATTTCTTCTTCGAACGATTTTTCTCTTATCATAGAAAAGAAATTATATTGAGAATATGAAAAAAATTAAAGGAACTAGATGGAATATAATATTTACCTATGAATCGTATACGTACTTAGGACATATTAATATTATATTTTACAAATCCAATCAAATTGCATATCGAAAGGTTAACTTCGTTTTGAAATTGTACGTATATAATAATTTATTTGTCGATAAATAAAATAACAACAAATGATAACCTTTCAATTCGTCTAATTTCCTTGTCCATTTTCTTTATAACGAATAGTAATGAATAAATTAATCTCAGCATCTATCTATTTACGTTTGTCCTCATTTTTGAAATCAATCAAAGCCAAAGTCTAAACGATGGTGGCATCGAGTAACGGAGATGCCAAAAGCAAAGGATCTTTTTTATTTTTTTCTTTTTCTTTTCGAGCGCTAAAATAATTATTCATGCGGTGCGATGAACGTGATACGTAAAGAGAAAGAGAAAAAGAAAGAGAGAGGGGAGAGAGAGAGAGAGAGAGAGAGAAAGAGAAAGACATACAGACAAACAGACAGACAGACAGACAGACAGACAGACAGAGAACATTAACAACGGACTAATAGTTAGTCAGTCCAGGAAGACCGCATTCTCTATTCGAGCTCAAGTCGAAAGATTCGAGAGTAGTAGTCGCTTACTGTGTCGGTGCTTTTACGGCTTAATGAAACTTACGCCGTTAATTACACATTCTACGTAACCTTTCAAACTATTATTATGCTCCCGGCAATATTTTCAATAGAAAAATATAAATAGAAATATATAATATATATGGAAAAATATGAATAGAAATCGATCGATTTTTTTTAATCCAATAAATTTTTCTCATCGACATTATTAATTTATTTCAATGATTCTTACGTTACGATACATTGTTAAATTATTTTAACGAAATATTAATAAATTTGAATGATTTTCAAATGTACGTATATCCCACGGTCAAATATCGATACGATTTTTATGACGATGAAATGATAGGATTGAAATCGATTAAATCGATATACCTTGTATATAGATCGAACGATGTAATTTGACGATCCTCCTTCTGGTCACTTCAATTTGTGTTTAGACTCAATCCATTGGATACGTAAAGTATATTGCGTTCGAAGATTGATCCTATAAATGCAAAAGACACCCCTCTTTAATTTTCTTAAATGTATCTTCCTTATTATTATTTTCCATGCTCTTTTAAAATCAAATCTAAGGAAAAAAAAATTATGTTTGCAAACGGAATGATATACCGTTTGAAAGAAAACGTTAGGATTATATATCGATTTGTAAGCGACTCACGATCGAATGATTTCACCAAGAGACTCGAAGGTCGCCATATTTACGGAACAATAGACGATAATAGACATTTCACCATGTGGTATGCGAACCACGCCGCGCCACAGCAAATCCACTAAGAGTGCGTGCGGAGTTCTGCCTCCTCTCGAAGGCTGCTTTCACGATACGCATCCGGAATCGATCGGCGTTTCAGCTTCGTAAACAGGATACTTGTCCGACTCACCAACTCGATTAGAGTTATACTCGCTCTTCTTACTCGCCAGTCAGACTTGTTTTATAACGAATTTCCACGCTTTTCACCAAACAGACATCTTCTTCTCTCACTTCGATCCTCCGTTTCATTGAAATCTATATCATAGATGTTTAGACGAACTTGCAAAACAAAACAAAACAAATTATATCGAACGAATACATGACACAACGATACGTAATAGAAATATCACTAGGAGAATGTTTTTCATTTTGTTTATTGATAATAATTAACTTGTTCAATGTCATTATTGCGTTGAAACTATTGCGTTGTTAAAAGTAATATGAAAATATGATATGATTATTATTATGTTTTATAAATAAGATGGCTTTTGATTTAATTCCATTCAATATTATATTTTATAAAGAGAAACATTTTATAAATTTTCAAACCATGATATATATATATATATATATATATATTTTATTTTCATTTGCCACTTTATTTGTGATATGAAAAAATTCTAAGATTTATCTAATCGGTTCATCTAGATTGATTAATCTTAATTGGATATTTTTAGATGTAAATAAATTTTATTATTAAACGACATACGAAGGACTGCCGTATAAAAGATTTTTTGATAGATAAAAAATGAATCTAAATAAATTTTTGTGGTTAGGCCGACTGAATCGAAAAATTCTAATTCAACGTGATTAAATGGACGCTCTGATTCCTCAGTTAATTAGAACATGTCGTTTCTGACCTTGCGCACGTTTTCTTCGGGAATAAAAAAATTCTGAAGTTTCGAAATGAAAGAGGCTCAAAAAAAGGATATATCTATCAATCATAAATTATTTTAACACTTTCTCATATAACGTTAAATAAAATTTAATTTAATTACTACAATTAAGATAATTATTTGAAATGTATAAAATGAATGAAAGAGATTCATGAAAAGTTTGATCGTACGATAAATAAGAACAAATAAATGCACGATTTATTATTCTTTTGATCGATGATAAAAAAAAAAAATTAATTTCTAACAAATTATTATCAATCCTAAATCTTAACGTGAAATTAAAATTTTTATCGATTCATTAAAATATATTGAATTTCTAAGGATCAAATTTTAAGCTACTAATTGTTAATAAATAAACTAAATATTAATAATAAAAAAAAGTATCTAGTAGATATGGACAAAGGCCTTGTAAGAATACAAACAGATAATCTTTATATGCTCATGTTCGATCTAATACGTTTATATTGTATCTATGAGTATCTAACGAGTATCCAAGTACTTAACTACTTACTCGGAACATCTTTGTAGATGCCCGTGACTGTTTCACGTCTAACAAACACGATTTATGGGTCGTACCTTCTACTCGAATACAGCAAATAGTCGGTCAATGGAACGTTCTTAATAGGATTCCTATATAGTTAGAAAATTCAATGTGATATATCTAAATATATATATATATATATATATATATATATATATATATATAAAACTTAAATAATATTTTTAATTTCTCCACATTCTTCAGTCATTATTTGTTTGCGCGATTCATTCACGCAAGCAAATTACAATTATTAGGTCATCAAATATAAATGTTCATTTTTATTTCGTAATTCCTTTCTAAGATATTTTCTAATTCTAATTCTAATTCGTTATTAAAAAAAAAAAAAAAAAAAAAAAAAAATATCTATGAATAAAAATATATTAAACATATTATTGTGTCAATACATTCCTATACAAGGATTAATATTTTTGATTTAGATTATTATGATAATATTCAAAGATAATTAATTCGTATGTTCTTTTTTTCTTCCATTGATTAAAAGAGCCACATTTGTCATAATAAAATTATTAATAGTGCAATTAAATTTTCTTTTTTCTTTTTTTTTTTTTTTTTATTTTTCGTTAGAACTAAATCGTCGAAAATGATCGATCGATCGATCGATCGATCGATCGATCATCTCTTTCTTTTCGATCGTTTTAACGGGACGACATCACGTAAGTATACGTGTAGCAAATAACGAGCGAGCGAGAGAGCACGCACGCATGCATGCACGATGACCGTTAATGGACGAAGGAAGAGGAAAGTAGCATTTTTCCTCTTTTCTACGATCCGAAGGAGGAGTGACACGCGAGGATTTCCATAACACACCATGCCTTCGGGCACACACACGCGAATCGCATTAACGTCGTTTTCGAAACGAGTACAGTAACTTCACAACTCGCTTTGCTTTCAAACGAAAGAAGTAGAAGAAAATCGAACGAAATATATATTAAAAGTTATTATATCTAATACTATTGTAACAATAGAATCTACGTATATTGAAATATATATATATATATATATGTATATAATTAGATACATTATGTATATCATTTTTATTAATTAAATATCTACTAAATAATGATATAAAAAAATGAATGCACATACATATACTAAGCGTATACTAATGTATATATATATATATATATATATATATATATATATATATATATATACCTATATATTTATACATATATATCATAATATTATTATATTATTATATTTTCTATAAACGTGTAACTCAGTAAACAATACGCATAACATATTAGATTCTAGATATACATAATCAAAAAAAAAAAAAAAAAAAAAATAATAATAATAATAATAATCTAATCATATAGCACGTATCAAATAATGTAACAATAAAGTAATCAAATGGAACTTATGAAAGAAAAAAATATCTTTCTCTCGCTCTCTTCGAACGTTTCGATAAATATAAGATAAACGAAGGGAAAAGAACAACGACAACGAGAAAAAAAGAACAGAAAAAAAAACTATACATATATATATACATGAAAGAGTCGAAAAAAGGGCTAAAAAAGAAAAGGACGAGAAAGGAAGAGAATACATACGTACTTGTCTATGTATACATATATACTACATCGTAAAGTTCATCAAAGCGAGCATCTTATTCATGGTGGACACATACTATAAGAGAACATAAACGATCAGATCTGTGGACACGCACGTGCGCGCGAGCGCGAACACAAGAGCGGCTCCCACAAAGTAGCGTGCCTTCCTCGCCGCCATGCCGCGGGAGTATGGACCTTGTGAGCGGTCAAAGTCGTGGCCTACTTCACTTCCTGCCTTCGAAACTTTCTCCTCGTGAGCACCGTTCGTGAGTCGAAGAGGTGCTGAGAATCATCAGTATCGCTTGATTCTACGACCTTCCTCTTCCTCCTCCTCCTCCTCCTCCTCCTCCTTCTCCTTCTCTTTCTCCTTCACCTCCTCTACCTCCTTCTTCTTCTTCTTTTTTTTCTTCTTCTTCTTCTTCTTCTTCTACTTCTCTTTCTCTCTCTCTCTCTCTCTCTCTCTCTTCCTCTCTCTCTGTCTTTCTCTTAATACCTTTCTTATTACCTTTCTTTTACTTTTAAACCGCGATTACTTACAATTAGTTTTTGCATTTCATAATAATACGCCTAAAGTCTCGTTTTCATTTCCCATAGAATTTTCCTCACAATTATTATAATCTTTTATGAACACAAAATTATATTACCATCGTGAATGTATATTTTATTTCTAGGTAAAAGAGTTATTTAAATAGCATTTAAATATACGGGACTGTTAGAAAATGTCTAATTAGAAATATTGGTATAATAATATACTGAATAGCGATTTAGAAGATTAATTAAGATCGATTTATCATATTAAATATTTGAAATATCTTCTAACTAATATTTTAAACATTATATTTTTTCATTCGCATTACTCGATGAAACGATTTATTTCATTTTGGAGCCATCAATTTTATTCTAATGAAATTTCACGTCTAATATTTATATTAATTTTTTTATTGAATTTTATTCCATTGTATTAACATCGATTAGATATATTTTTCTTTCTTTTTTTTTTCTTTTTTTTTTTTTTATTTCACTTAACTTCACTTTTCGTTCAGCTTATCATCATCAAACTGTCATATGATTTATTCTTCAATTATCCGAATATTATCAACACATTGATCTATACACACACACACACACAAACTCGCAAAACATTTTTATATAGAGATATCACATAAAATTTAATGGAACATCGTCGTAAAATTGCATCGGCAAAAAATCGTCAGAAAACTTTCTTCGAGCAGGTAAATTCACTTTACCCTCTGTAAATCTTCGGATATGGATACTTACATATTACGATACAAAAAAGGATTAGAGAGCGAAGTAATGGCACTTAAATGGAAGAGTCTTACGTCATTCGAATTCTTTATGTTAGACGATAAAACAGTGTCGATCAGTAGCTAACATTTCATAAATCATTGTGTTTCTTAACGTAAAAAAAAAGAAAAAAAGATTCAATGAGCCGATTAAAGTTACTAATAAAAATTCATTTTTTCAAAGAACATCGTCACGAAGGTGCGCCCCACTACTATCACACGTAAATATTTTTCTCTCTCTCTTTCTCTCTCTGGGTCAAGGTCTCTCTTAGATTTTTTTATAGTAGTAAGATCATCTTCTACGGGCTACGTCAAAGCTTTCAAACGAATTCCAAACTAACGATGAAGAATATAAATACGATTTAATCACCTTAACCCTCATTCCTATTTCATTTTATAATATTTATCGATCTTATTACATTCGTATAAAAATCAAACGAATTCTTTTGAAATTTCCTTTGACGATTTTATAATTATATATATATATATATATATATATATATATATATATATATATATATATACATAATTTAATATAATCATTTCTACGAATAAACTTTGACGATTTTCTTTAACCACTGTGAGATAAAATTAATTATGAGTAATCGTAAGAAATAGAATAGAAATGAACGTTCGAATTAATTCAGAATAATAAATACGTAGATAGAATAACTGATTTAAACTGAAGAAGAAATAACTGAGTACGAAACATAATTGACTATGATTATTGAATACTAAAATAAGAAGAAAATGAAATAAATCTAATAACATGGATAAAGAGAAAAATGAAGAGAAAGAGAGAGAGAGAGAGAGAAGATAGTAGAATAGAAAGTAGACAAAGTCAGAGAGGATGTACCTACTCGTCATATCATATGGAAAGATATCGCAAAAAGTGATCGCCGAATTTTCTGTATAACCGAATGGGACTACTTTTTGTCTTATAGAAAGTCGTCGAGAAAAGATCTTGGAATCGGTCGCTGTTATCCCAACAAGGTTACGAGACCGCACGACGAACTTACGACGTTTTACACGACTTGATGCTCAGTCGGAAAGAAAAGAAAAAAAGGAGAGTATCCGACATGACGAGAAGTAAAAAAACTAAAAAAAAAAAAAAATGAAAAATAAAGAGAGAGAGAGAGAGAGAGAGAGAGAGAGAAAGAGATGAATGGCAATTAATAATAATTAATAATATACTTACTATATGTTTCTTATTCTATCAAGCTTGTTGATGAATCGACGTAAACCAATCTGCCATACTTTCTCCGTGAAACGGGCATTAAGACTACGCATCGTTTGAAATCGATTAAAAACAGCTACGACCTTCTCCTTTGGGATCTAATCAAAGAATGTATCCTCGAACGTAGTTACCAAAATAATATTGGCAGTATCTTTAATAAAAACATCGACCTTCGTTCTCCTATTCATAGACATGTTATTATTTACAGAATAGACTCATTCAATTCTTTTTCATCTTGTATTTACATTACAATATATATATATATATATTTTTTCTAGAATCTTTCACGTGCGTATGTAATTAAAAAATTATCTTATATAGCATAATAATATAATTAAAATATTTTTATCAAGTTCTAAATATATCGATTACATATAGAAACTTTCAACTATATTTGAATAATCCAGAGAAATTTGTTTCGATTGATTAAAAATCAAAAGAAAAAGTGTGATTATTACATGACGATGTTTATTGAATTTTATCGTGTTAATCGCGCTAAAGTAAATACTTATTATTACGTACGAGATATACGTATTCCTGAATCACGTCGAAATATGAGAATGAAGAAGGAGAATGAGAAAGGAGAGAATTCAACAACTATGGTTGAATAAAATGGCTCCGTTTATTTGATTACGTCCCCGCGGAGCGCGTCCTCCTTTTCTCTGAGCATGGTAACATATACATACGTATATACGTGTGTACATACATAAATATATACACGTATAGTTGGCACAAGGCTAGTTAACGCACACGCACCTGCTATACGACGCTGTACAACGATGCGATCGACTGTAGTGAGTGATAATCGTGGAGTAGGTCAGCGGAACAGTGCCTCTAGCAATCTGCGTTCTTCTGTCTCCCTGACATTCACGAGCCTTACGATCGACGATGTCGACATGTGCTCGTCGTAAAATCACACTCCTTCCAAATTTTCACATTCTCTTTATAATACATCAGAAATATTAATAAACAAGAATATATATATATATATATATATATATATATATATGTATGTCGATCTATGAATAAATCCAAATTTAATCTATCTCATATATCAGCTATATCAGCATACGTTAAGATTGAATTAACGCGTTTCACTTAAATCTTCCGTCTGCGTAATTTACAATATTAAAAGATTTGTGCGTATGACGGATCGATGAATCGAACTAAGATCGAAACAGAAATTTATCTATGCATACATTTAAATTATATATATATATATGCGATATTAAATTTATATTATAATACCTCGGTACACCAATCGTTACGGAGAACATGAAATATGTGAATCGATCTTTATATACTTCGACAATAATGATATTAACATTAGATATTATCAGAGTATAAAACAAAAAATAATGAATATTTAACATTAACAATTCACTATCCGCATTTGATGGACTCGTTGTATCGTATGATCATTTTAAACTCTATCCACTCAAGTTATATACAAATTTAATATCAATAATGGTAATAAATAAATCCATCGAACGTGACGTCAAACAGGTAGACGAGAGTTTCGATAGTATTTTGAATCATAAAAAAAGCGATAAAAATTCTCATATACCGTTAGAGTTGCTTTATCGAGCATCATGAAATCAACGTGTCTATATATGTATATATATATATATATATATATATATATATATATAAACACATATACAAATTCGTATATGTACATATACACAAATATATATATATATATATTTTCGTATATATATACATTCATATATGTATACATATATTCGTATATGTATACATACATTCGTATATGTATACATACATTAGTTATGTATGAGTTTCAAAGAGAAAGAGAGAGGTGTGAGATAAACGTTAATTAGCAATTCTCCATAGTTACCGCATCCATCTGTCCGTACCATTTTAAGATTCTTATTTTGAAGTGGCACATAAGATTCTTCCATGTTGGTTTCTATTATTATACAAAATGATAACGCGATATCATCATATGAAATCTTGTATATGTAGCAAACATAGATGGAATACAATGTACGAGTTTCGTTCACGATTAAGAAGATTCAATCGTACGTGCGCACTGCTTTTGACGTCGAAGAAACCGGTCAGGATCGGTGGCGAAACATCTAGGTCCATTTTTCTTACGATCATTGCGTTCTAGATCCGTGAGTGACGGCTTCTCTTAATATAGAAGAGGAACGGATCGCACCTGCACACTCAAGACAATTAATTGCTCGTCCAATAGAAAACAAAACGAAGAATATCTTATTGGATTGTCGAAGTAAAAGCGAGCGATTAATTATCGAAATCACCGGAAGGATGAAAGATCTTTGCTTTCTACAAGATTTGTACTTTTTTCTCGTTATTTCTTTTATTTTTCTTTTTCTTTTTTTTTCTTTTTTTTTCTTTTTTTTTCTTTTTTTTTTTTTTTTTTTTTTTTTTTTTTTTTTTGTTTGTTATTTCTTTTTCTTTTCTTGCTCAATACGAAAACAACGTATTTTACATTATACTGATCGATTCTTCGAACGATATATCAATTTATATGAATTGTAAAAATAATTTTAATTAGTAATATTATTAATAAGATCCATAAAAAATTCGATCTTGATCTTGATCCTTTATATTATAGTTTAATTGTGATATTTTTATTCTCTTCAAAATTTACTTTTTTCCTGAAACTTTTTATACTCATTAAATATTAATCCAATTGACAATTAAATTAATGACCATTATCAATTACAATGAATAATCATAAATTTCAATTTTCTCGTTCAATTAGATTTGATACGACGTATAAGAATTTTATATTACTCGAGAAAAGAAAAATAATAAAAACGAAAAGTTTGGGATACAACAAGAGAGATATACAATCGGACGACAGTGAAAATCGTATAATCGACTCGGTCGTAGATACGCTCCAATCAAAAACAAATTCACGCGAAGTACGACGACCGACAACCGGTAAAAGATTAAGGTAATGGGGTCGCGTTCCACTGGTAGCAACGGAATGACTACATATGGTAAAGTACGGTCGCGTTCTGAACCAGAGAATCGATCGATCGAACGATGACGAGGATCATTCCTCATTTCCATTCTTCTTCTTTTTCAATTTCCTCAATTTCTTCTTATTATACTTCCTCCTTTTTATTGTTCAAATAGAAAAAAAAAAAAAAAAAGCTAGAAAATCATTGACATAGAAAACGCTTCGAAACTTTTTTCGACTTTTTTCAATAATTATTTCGATGAGCTAAATGTTACGATCTAATATCGAAGAAAAAAAAAAAAACAAAAAACAAAAGAAAAAAAGGGGAAGGGAAGAAAAGAAAAACGCATTCACGCGAATAATTCGACTGATGCGTCAGATCATAAATCATTCC
This sequence comes from Vespa velutina, assembly GCF_912470025.1. Taxonomy (NCBI): domain Eukaryota; kingdom Metazoa; phylum Arthropoda; class Insecta; order Hymenoptera; family Vespidae; genus Vespa; species Vespa velutina. The sequence goes on from NC_062194.1 coordinate 4,902,624, forward strand.
TTTCGAGTATCATGCTCCTGACAAATGATTCTACGTATTAATGAGCAATTAGGTGCTTTAAGATTAATGCTTCCATGTTGTCATTGTCATAATCTTTATGATGCGAACGAAAAATTAATATGATACACGTATGGTACATGTATACATAGAACTTGGCTTCCTAATGATCATCCAGGTAACATTTACCGAAAGTTGAAAGGAATGACCGAGATTGTTGGTAACAGGTAGTACACACTACTTATTGAACACGATCGGTGTGAAAATAACGATCACTAGTTTACCATGGAATCGAATGTAGAGAGTCGCAACAAAATATATCCATCGTAAATATATTTCAAACGACGCACTTCTTTTCTCTCGCGCGTACGTGATCAAAATAACATTGGTAATGTATTTGTTTGACCCTAAAACGCGTTACTATCTTTAAAATTTCATGAACCTCGATGACAACCTCGTATCCGGTTAATATTACATTGAAATATATCAACTAGTTTTCGTTATTACGTATAGAAAAAAAAAAAGAAAAAAAAAAACGATTAAACAATAAACAATTATATATAATAATGTTATTATACAAATCGAAAAATTCGTACTAATATTATTCTTCCTTCTGATTATCGTCAAGAAGGACACTAATGTTTTTTGAAAATTTTGCGCGATATTTGAAATTATCTTTTCGTTCCTCGTACGAGACTATAGGCGAAGAAAAAGTGTCGAAGAAATCGTAGTAATAAAGTCAAAGAAGACGATCGATTTTTACGATAGTCTTGGCGAGCATTTATCGCGCTTCAAAGTCAGGGCCAGGTATCTCGGAATTTGAGAGATATAAATAACCTGTGTCTCCTCCGAGGGAACAAGTTAAGAGAGATAAAGAGAAAGAGAGAGAGAGAGAGAGACAGAAAGAGAGAGAGAGAGAGAGAGAGAGAGAAAGAGAAGCGATTGTAACCCATCGAGAGAGAAAGGTCGTACGTTAGAGTATGGGAGGGAGAGAGAAAGAGAGGGATGTTCGGAAGGAGGCAGAGCCAGAAACGAACTCTTCAACGGCAGTTGGTGAATCGACGAGCGCAGGAGGGCTCTCAACTGGCGTTTGTTCAACGATTACGTGAGTCCCGCGTTTATAAACGGAGCCGCGCGTCTCGTGTCCGCGAGAGAAGAAGAAAACAAGAGAAAGAAAAAATAGAACAAGAAAAAAGAGAGAGAGAGAAAAAAATAAGAAAAAAAAAATAAAAGAAATAAAGAAGGAACCGAAAAGTAAAGATTTCAATTCACGACATCTCTTCCGTGAGATATCAATGTGCAGGGAGTTCGATAGTCGCGCGAACGAAAGTGAACGTGCACGCGACTACCTTACTCTCTTTACGATTGTTTCTTTTGTACAAAAAAAAAAAAAAAAGAGAAGAAAAAAAAAGTAAGAAAAGAAGGGAAAAAAATTAAAGAGAAAAAGGAACCGATAAAAATAGATATTCAATGCCAAAAATATAAAGATAGCGTTCGTCGGAAATAAACCTCTAGATAAAGAATATTACGCACGTGGGAGTTAGGGAAAAAAACAAGAAAGAAAAGAAAAAAAAACGAAGAGAGAGAGAGAGAGAGAGGAAAGAAAAGGAGAGAGAAAAAAAAAAGCATTTTGGTCAAATCAAAACTGTATTGGAAACTTCGCGTGCACACGTGATCGCAACCGAGACGCATGCGATACTGCGGTTACCAGCACGATGTCTACGTATTATAGCATGATCTATGACGCCCAGAGAATTACGTAACACGCGTATAGCATAATGAGCCTAGACGAATTAGATCAAGTATATCACAGCAAGGTCACGTAACGCGCTTTTACTTCAACACCTTCTCCCTCCTATCATCCCTCCTCTACATATGTACATCCTGTATAAACATCCTTCTTCTTATAAACAACTCATTGACCTTCTTCTATCATCGCATTCACCTTCGAATTCAGATATATATATATATATATATATATATATATATATATTTTTTAATCTAGTGATCGATCAACAAAATTTTAACTCGTAACGTACGCGAAGATTTATATGCTATTAAATAAATTGCTACTTGTAGAACTCGGTTGTTTGACTTAGTCAACCTTACGAAGTAATGTTGATTAATTAAATAAAGTTGATTGTTAATTTATTGAAAAAAAAAAAAAAAAATAACCTAATAGATTCATTTAATAAACGCATGCGAACTTTCCACATAATCCAAAATGGCCAAATAAAACCTGTTTTAATAGCTAATACGTTTTAGTAATTAATCGTTTGATTTTCGTTCGATCTTTTGATTTTTATTTATTATCTAACGATGATAGAGAGAGAAATAGAGAGAGAGAGAGAGAGATAGAGAGACAATTAAGATCCTCTTAAAAAAAAATTACGATCGTATCACGGATTCATTTAAATATTTATCAATGTTCTTAATCGAAATTAAATACATCTGTTTAAAGCCTATTACGATATATCGTTATCTACAATCTTTCTCTCTCACTCTCACTCTCTCTCTCTCTATCTCTCTGTCTCTCTCTCTCTCTCTCTCTCTCTCTATCTCTCTATGTGTGTGTGTGTGTGTATGTGTGTCTATGTGTGTGTGTGTACGCAATATTTACAATTATATAAACTTATATAAAAGTGAAAAATAGAATAGAAAAGAATTCTTTTATTTCTTAGATCTACTATGTTAAATATAACGATTAATAGATAATTGATTTAGAATGAAATAAATTGAATCGATTTTAATTGGTAATTATATATTTAATTCCTGTATAGAGATTATAAATGGGAATGTTTTTTCAGGTTTCGAAATATCGAGCAACGAAGACGAAGAGATAGAGGAAGTAAATAGCAGAAGCAGAAGTAGGAGTAGAAGTAGAAGTAGAAGAAGAAGAAGAAGAAGAAGAGAAAGAGAAAGAAGAAAAAGAGAAGGAAAAAGATAAAGAAGAAAAAGAAATTCGAAGCTAGCGCGGCGCTAGGCGCCAATAGACTTGCGACGTCGCGTACGAGTTCGCGACTCATCCGCCAATAGTAGTTATCCGTGATGCTGCACGCGAGGATCGTCGTTGGCGGTGTCGCGACGTCGTCCCGTTTTATGTGTTCTACCACGTCGAATAATTTGTCACGTATTCTTTTACGTTGTCGCACAGATGTCGAAAAGAAAATCCGATCGATCGGTGATCGTGCGGTCAATCGTGGCAAAATGACTCGACATGACATGCACAGTAATTACCTGAAAGTGTTGGAGAAATGCAAATGTAAGTACATCGTCGTATAATCATTTCGCCCGCCATCTTGCTTAACCTAACCTCCCCCTTGCTTAGTTGCCACGCGACTATGGCGCCAATCGCGCGCTCACTAAGGCGCCACTTTTCCTTTTCGTACGTATGCTCTATTGCGCATGCGCGGATGATCTCTTAACTTCATTAATGTAGCCAATTAGATTGTATTAAACTTTACGCGGCAAACTTGAAAGATATGTTTCTTTTTTGTTGTTATTTTTAATCTCTTCGTTTCGTTTCTTAAATTTTACAAAATCATTGAATATTTGTATTACTCCAATAAACAGTTATTTACAGATGCATTTTAACCTTTCGAAATAGATTTTTTTTTTCTTTCAACGTCATCACGTCTGGATTTATCTTATAAAAGAGAAACGAAAAGATAATTATTATATGTTGTCTGTTTCGATGTAACGATGCTAAATTGATAAATAAAAATAATCGACTGAAAAATATGCCACAATAATTAATGATTATTATTGTTAATTCAGTGAGGTTGTATATCAATTTTATAACAAATTTGTATTGTCATCCTCAGGTTGACATACGAGTTAAAAGGGTTAAATGGAACAGAGAAAATTACAATATCAAACGTATTTGAAGGAAAGCTTTAAGATCTTATTTCGAAATGAAAATTATAATATATAACTGGTTATTAATCTAGCAGAGAGAAACAATTGTTGGTGATTCTCATAAATTATATTCTCGTTTGCAAAGGGATTGTATATACTCGTTAGTGGTATATAATACTACACCATCGAAGTAGCAGACCCCTCGTAATTTAACGGATATGCCGGGGATATGTATTATACCTATATACGTATACGAATTACATGTTGGGGTATATTGTTGACAAGATTCGTTCAGGTGCAATTACTTAATTAAAAAGACTTACATTAATATTATCTGGGTCTCAGAGTTTCATCTAAAGTAACTTTATATTCATATCAGATTCGTAAAATCTCACTAACCAATTAAGTCTACATTTTGATATAATAAGAAAATTAATCTCGTTATATTTCTCGTCGATCATCATGAAAATGCATCATAATAGAATTTAGAAATGCATAGAAGAAAGATGATTAAATTTTTTACATCAACATCCGTATGGCCTTCATCGCAGAATTGTATGGTTTATGTTACGAGATAAACACCTTGATGATCCGGCTCGATATCGAGCAACGTTTCTTTTTTTTTTCCTTTTCTTTTCTTTTCATCTCTTTTACTTTTTCTTTTCTTTTTGTTTTTATTTTTTTTTCCTTCTTTCTCTTCTTCTTCTTCTTCATCTTCTTCTTCTTTTACACTTGAGCCGTGAGTGAACGTAAAGAAGAAAAAAATGAAATAACAGGTAAAGGAGAAATACGAAGGCGAGATGGACGCGCTTTCTTTATTTAGTCAGTGCGCGTTCCGTAATAATGTCAAATTACATTATGGACCCGGTGGCCTGGATCGTGATTCTGGCCCACCGTAAGCAACGTGCCACGTCGAGCAAAGAGAATTATTTTCAAGTTTTCCTGTACACAATATTATTCCTACGAGAGATATAATATGCAAGTTTTATACGTAGATATATAAATAATATTAAACAAATGAGTCTATGTATGTGTATATATATATATATATATATAAACATACATACATATACATACACATACGTATATATAATTTAGATATTATATTTATAAATTATATTATTATTCTCTAGACACATGAATAATGACCTGAATATAATATTATTCTTACGATAGAGATATATAATGACATATATGTGATATTAAACAAACGAGATTTTTGTTTGCTATGATATAACTTGCATATTATGTATGTAAATTGTAAACGCACATATAAATTTAATAGAGTGAAAATTTTTTAAAACGTGATATTTTCGATACATCCCTTGCTTGTTGCTTGCATGAAAATTCTGAATTTCTATAAAATATGAAACGGTAGAATGTTTCAAACTTTTTATGTACGTCTTTAAAAAAAAAAATAAAAAAATAAAGAAAAGAAAAAATTATTATCTATTATTATCTCGATATAACTTTAATTACACAGCAAAGAAACTTCCACCAGATGTCAATCATAAAGGTGTTTTCGCTTGCAACGAGCTCGACCTAGAGGAAGTTCAAGTTTATGGATTCGATTATGACTATACTCTTGCTTGTTACAAACCCTCGATGGATTACCTGCTTTATAACTTAGGACGAGACATGTTAATACAAAAATACAAGGTATATTTATATTAAAAAAAAAAAAAAAAAAAAAAAAAAAGTAAAAAAAATATAATTAAATTTCAAGTTAATACAGTGAGTTAACAAAAATGTTATAATTTGTCAAGTATCCAGAAGGTATCAGTGAACTCGAATACAAAGAGGATTTTGCTGTTCGTGGACTTCATTATGATATCGAAAAGGGTCTATTGTTGAAACTCGACAGTTTCTTACAAATTCAATTTGGTACTGTTTATCGAGGTTTACACCCGCTGCCAAACGAAGATGTTCTCAGGATCTACAAAAACAGGATTATTCCAATAGCTTACGTAGAAGCACCAAACAAACACTCACAGGTTATTTATTAAAAGCTCATTAAAGTTTATCGCTTCTTATATATATATACACACATATATATGTATATATATATATATTTTTTTTTTTTTTTTCTATAAAATCATTCATACTACCTCACATTTTCTCGTAACTTTCATTCCACTGGTATATAAGTATCTCTCTCCCTCTCTCCCCCTCTTCCTCTCTGTATACTTTCAAATCTCATCGATCATATTATCTCTCATTTATTAACCATTGCTTTTACAAAAACCATTTTAATGAAATTAATTTCATTGGTGGTATAATGGTATAATTAAAGGCAAATTTTATATTTGTATGCTTTTTCGATGGTTCCTTATGGGATTGGGGATAGCATAAGGTAAATAAATTTGTAATCGAATATTAACTGAAATTTATTCATTTAAATAAAAAAGAAAATTTCTTTTTAATCCAAAGGATGGTTTGCATCGAACAAAAATGGTCCAACTGGCAGATCTATTTTCTGTACCGGAAATGAGTCTATTATGCAACGTCACGGAATACTTTTTAAGGAATCATATCGATTATCATCCGGAAATACTTTTCCGAGATGTCAAGGTAAAGTAAACTCGTAAAACGAGGGAATGAAATTATTTCGAACGTAATGGTGCCTTGTGAAACTAAAGGATCATTATCCTACATACAGAATTCCGTGAAAAATTGTCATCCCATAATGCACGGTATGGTAACGGAAAACGTAGCCGAATATCTGGAACAGAACAAAGATTTGAGGAGGTTCTTTGAGAGGCTCAAAAGTGCTAAGAAAAATATGTTCCTGGTGACGAACAGTCCATTTCATTTCGTGTAAATGACTATTATATTCTTTAATAAATATTAATTATAAAATTAAATATTATATTTCGTTATGGTTCTCATCGTAAAAAATTAAGTAATACTTCTTTTTTTTTTTTTTTTTCTTTTTTTCTTCAGAGACATAGGTATGAAATTTTTGGTCGGCGATAATTGGAAGGATTATTTCGAGGTGGTGATCGTCCAAGCGAGAAAGCCAAGATTCTTCACGGAGGAATCACGGCCATTACGAATTTACGATGAGGTGAATAAAACTCAACTCTGGGATCGTGTAACCAAATTACAAAAAGGTGTCATATACCTAGAAGTATGTAATTTCATATATTGTGTAATACATTGAAATAGAATTTTATTTCGTACAAGAATATAATGATTGATAAAATTTTCGAATATAATAGGGTACAGTTAAACAGCTGCAAGATATGACAGGATGGCGAGGACATCAAGTGTTGTATTTTGGTGATCACCCGTATAGCGACCTGGCGGACGTAACTTTGGAACATGGTTGGAGAACCGGTGCAATAATTAAGGAATTAACTGTAAATATGATATATACTTTATAACGAAGAAATGAACGTTTAGTATGCGTTTCTGAATTTTATATCTTTATGCGATGAATATATATTTTTATTACCTTTATTTTTTCTTCGAAATTGTATATAAGACACATAACGATTTTCAGAAAAGAAATATATATATATATATATATATATATATATATATATTCATTAATTTGTTTTAATTTACAGCATGAAATTGAAACACTAAATCATCCAAAATTCAAAGAGAACGCAAACTGGCTTCAAATGTTGACCGGTTTGATAGAAGAACATCAAGATTACGAAGGTTCAGAAGTTCAGGACGAACTTAACGAATGGATAGAGGAACGTGATCGACTGAGAAATGAAATAAAGTGTGTATTCAATAAACAGTTCGGCTCGGTCTTCAGAACGTATCACAATCCGACCTACTTCTCAAGAAGACTTTTTAGGTTCGCGGATGTTTACATGAGTTCGATTACGAATCTTTTAGAATACTCGACCAGTCACACGTTTTATCCAAGGAGAGGTGTCATGCCTCACGAATACACGAGTTACTTCGTGTAAATAGCTCGAATTTCTAAATATCCTGTCTCTCTCTCTCTCTCTCTCTCTCTCTCTCTCTCTCTCTCTCTCTCTCTCTCTTTCTCTTTACACTCTTTATACATATATATATATATATATAAAGAGAGAGAGAGAGAGAGAGAGAGAGAAAGAGAGAGAGATAAATAGGAAAAAATATATACACATATATTTTTTTATTCTTTTCTTTTTCCATGGGAATGGTTTCTACTTCATGTAAATTCTTCCTCCTATAAGTCACAGTTAAACAATCAAAAGAAAAGAAATACTCTCGAGTTTAACTCGATACATTTAAATAAATATCGAATTAATCTAGTTAAAGTTTATCTAGTTAAAGTTTGATTCGAGGGAAAGATCGATAGATGGTTTTTTAATTAAATCACTTGTCGATCGTGCCGAGGAATAACAGTAATTGAATTCTCTTGATTAAAAGATCATCTACATCAAATTTATATATATATATATATATATATATATATATATATATATATATATATATATATAAAGGTATAGATAAGCCTGTGACATATGTCAATGTATGTAATAGTATTAAAAAGATATTATCTATATTACCATTATGTTTATATATGTATATATATATATATATATATATATATATATATAAACTTAATAGGATTTTAGCAAACTGTTATATGCACTTGAATAATCCTCATTCGTAACGCTATAATTAATGAAACGAAATATACACAAATGTGTGCATTTATCTAACAATGCCAAAATGTCTTCTTGCAACTAAAGTTGTTCAAATTTTTGAGAGAAGTCAGAAAAAAAAGAAATAGAAAAAATATAGTAGGATTCGTTTAAGTACAAATATATCGTAGTTAAAGATAAAATTTTAATTGATGGTAATTGTTGAAGAAAAAAGAGATATAGTATGTATATACATTCATACATATATATATGCATATAAAAAAAAATATTTAAATTATCGTTATATCATACAAAAAAATTTATAATAACTTTACAAGTTTATGACGATAATTTAAATTAGATTTATTGTTCATTTTATGTAAAGATCAAATCTGAGAAAAATTAACCGTTCGAAAACATATCTAAAAGTTAATTAGAAGATTTTATAAATAATATAGTATTCTTCTTAAATTTTTGGAAATATATTTTCCTTCGTAACGATTGATCTTGTGTAAAAATCAAAGAAAGAAAAAAAAAAAGAAAAAAAGAAATAAGAAACAAAAGGACAAAAAAATCAAAATGTTCCTTGAAGATTATTTAATAAACGAACGAAAACGAATGATAATAAAATCAAAATAAAATGCATCGTTCAAACGAATCTATGTGTAAATCTTTCAATTTCCACTCATTTTCAATTTCCATCATTGCAAAGCAAAAACAGTAGAGGATCGATATTTTTTATAGTATTAAATAACCTCCTTTAATTTCTAAATATTGTGTACCATTAAAATTAGTATTCCAAAAAAAAAATATATATATATATAAATATAAGAAACATGGCAAAGGAAGTAACAATGAGCAGAAAAAAAAACATACAAAAATTCGAGCAAGAGAATACACTGGCTACGATCTCATCGATTGTGTTAGATCAAAGCCAAAGACATGTAATCGACGTTCATACGAGATCTACGGAGGAAACTGCTATGGATATTGAAATGAAAAAAAGCGCCCTATCCTTAGCTATGAATTTAAAAAAAATTTCAAAATTCGATAAGGAAATGATGGTAAGAACAACATAAAAAATGTTAACTCTTAGACCAATGCTATATGAGTATATCTTATATACATGCATACATATATATGTATATATTATATGTTATATATATAAAAAATTAGAAAAATGTAAAAAGAATTCTTATTAGAATCCAATAAGAGATCAATGTTTAGGTGCAAAAAGGTATAGAGGAGGAGAAGATAAAAGCAGAAGAAGAAAAAGAAGAAGAAAAAGTAGAAGAAGAAATGGCTACCATTTTGGATATGAAATCTAAAAAGTTTTTACAAGGAGAAAAATTAATAATATACAAAAAGCGTGGTAGCTTTTTTAATCCTAGGCCTAGTATATTCCCATCGCCATCCATAATGGAAACGGAAACGATCGATACCAGCGATAAGGTATTCATTCACATAAGTATATCTGTATACAAAGTATGCAGATCATCTTTCAGAATGATGATACGTAATATGTCGTACATTTATTTATACGGATGAGATAGAAAAAAAATATATCTATAAAAAAATCAAGAAAATTATAAGAAATCTGTCAAAGTTAAAGCGATTGAAAGCTATTGAAGTTGATCGACGAGTGATATATTTATAAATATAGTTGGTCGATGATAAAAAAATGTTGATCTCGGAAGGATCAATGATAGAAAGGAGTGTAGACGAAGATCCTTCAACAATCCTAACACGGTACGAAGCAACAGCGATAGCCTCTGTCCTTGAGGAATGCGTAGATCAACTGGCTGTCTTACAGCATGCCATACCAGCAGAGATCGATGATCGTTGGGACGATATCGTGAAACCTATTAAGGAGAAATATGGTGCCTTGGAAGAACCCCATATAATAATCAGGGAGGAAACTAATTTGCCACCATTGATATTGTCGAAGGCAGCAAAACTTCAGAGAGACAGGTACGTGTCCGAATTGTTTCTCTTCTTATTATTAACTTTTAAAAAAGGAACGTATTTTTATTCAATATCCAATATCCAAAAAATTACTCAAAAAATTGTATCACATCTATTACATGTGCAACATTGAAATTTGTTAATTATTTCATTCTGATTATTAATCATCGATATTTATTTTATATATAATTTAGATTTTAAATTATTATTTTAATTATCTCTCACATTGATATTTATTTTAATTGAAATGTTATATTATCATTTTAATAGTTTTCTATTGATTATATCAATAATATTCGAAATCAATACTTTTTCAAGATAATGCTTTTAAATTCTCTTTGTTAAATATATTATCTCGTTAGTTGCAACATTTCAGAACTTATATGTACAAGATTCTAAAGATGACTCTCGATGAGATCAAACGTTACCAAAAATTCGACATCCTCAAAGAAGAGGTAAATGATATTATGAAGATGTTGGAGGACGAGTACAATCTCAAAGAAACTTGTATGTTCTGGGAGAATCAAGTTAATCAATTACGACAATTGATCAAAGACGAAACGAACAAACAGGAACGTGAGAAAAGGCAATTGCTGAAATTGGCTCAAATGACAAAAGCTAAAGTCGATGATACTGTGTACGAGATGGCATTGAAAATGGGTATGTGACATTTTTTCCACGCGCCGCTCTCGCCTTCATTTTATCTTAAATACAGTATATATTGATCGAAGAATATTGGCATAATTCGACTTTTTATCATAAACAATAAGAAGAAAATAATATATTTGTTAACACGTTTTTTAATTTATATATACATATATATATATATATATATATATATATATATATATATATACACTATTTATTTTATTAAAACAATGTTATTTTATTTTGTTAAAAAAATATTTTGAAAAAAGTATCTTTTTATAGCTACAGAAATTCTTTATTTATAAAATATAATTTCATGTTATAATCACATGACACAAATATATTATTATAAAAGAAATCATTCTTTTTTTTTTTTTTTTTTTTTTTATCAAAGAATAACAAATGTTGATATAAAATAATATAGAATGTTATTATAAAAGATCAAATTGTACCAAAAAATATTGTAATATTTAAAACAAATTATTCATGGTCTTAGGTTACGTAAACAAGTGGGAAAATGCAAGATTTACTCAGCATTTGTTTAAACTTACAACGGAAGAGCAAAATCTTTTGAATGAAATTGACGAATATAGAAAAAAGCAAATCGTAGAGAAAATTGTTACCGAAAAAATATGTGCTTACTATCAAGAGAGTATCAAAGATATGGAGAATGAGATGTTGACATGGTCCAATCGATATGACGACGAAATCGAACAAAGACAACGAGATATAAACGATTTGAAGGTATTTTTTTGTCTTTTATTTAATAAAAAATTTTTTTTCCTTTCTAATCGTTTATTTTCGTTCGTCGTAAAGACAAAAATTGAAGAACAGAAACTTGAAATTCAAGATTTACGTATTATGAAAGACGAGAGACAGGCATTTATAGACGAGAATCTAGCTGAGATAAGGAGATTGGAAGAAGAAGCTAAATATCAAGCGATTCTCCATCGTGCCGCTACAATAATTCAAGCAGCAATAAGGGGATATTTTGTGAGACACGAATTAGGCGAGTATAAAAATCTTCGAGCACAATTACGTAAGAGGAAAAAATTGGCTGCCGCGAAAAGGAGGAAATTGGAAGCACAACGAAAGAAATTGGAAGAGGAAGAAATGAAGAAATTGAAAGATACTAGATTAAAAACAGGCAAGATTAAGTGAGAATAGAAAAAGATGAAGAAGAAGAAGAAGAACCGAAGGTTCAACGTTGGCGCTTCGAAGGATTACAAAAAAAAAAATATATATATACCACTAGGTAATTCGATGTTTGTCCGTATTTATCTGTATAAATTATTCAAATATACTTTTAAACAATGATTAGAGATACAATATTTACATAATATTCTGACTCACACTCATGCGAACACACACGCGCACAGTATCGTTGCCGCCCTATGTATCGGCGGTAATCAATGGCATCGAATAGAAATATCCATTGAAAACAAAAAAAAAAAAAAAAAAAAAAAAAGAAAAAAAGAACCATAGATTATCCGATAAAAAGTATCTACAATCGACAATAGAGGATCATCGAAAAATGACACTCGGATATATATCATGGACTTATATCGTTAAATACCGACGGTCGTTCTTTCTATGAATGTCAAAAGTGATCTTAATTCAATCGAAATACAATCACAGACTTCGTTGGTTATATCGACACATAACTCAAGAGAATGAACATATCTATAACACACGTTTACAATCGTGATGTACAATCGATAATATTCATTACTTCAGTCTGCGTATAGAAAATACATTAATGTTTAATCAATATACATTGGCTTTCAATTAGCCAATCATTAATTATGTTAAATTGTTCACGCACTTTCATTATTCAATATTTTCAAAATTGATTACGTCTTCTAAATAGCTCATATACGATTAATCAAATCATCGTATTGTTCAAATGTGGTCCTTCGATCTCAAAAATATTTAAGATACGAAACTACCAACAAGGTAGATTTAGCAAAATCATATTTAGTAATAAAATAGCTAAATTCGATATTGTGAGCCATAAATGACGCAGAATCAACGAATTGGCTATTTCAATTGCGCTAGGACGATTAAGATCGAAATATGTAATTAATTGAAATGGAATTTAAATTGGAAAGGTGAACCATGAAAGTGATGAAATTCTTGGAAGGGATTGAAGCCTTGCTGATGTTTTCCAGATTCAGGATCCAATGGATCCTCGCCTTGATCGAATTTTGCTCTTTTTTCGTCATCAGTTAGTACTTCTTTGGCAGCAGCGATATCTATGAATTTTTTTTCCGCTCGTTTCTTCTCTTCGCCTTCTTGGAAGTTATCGGGATGCCATTTTTGTGCCGCTTTTCTGTACGCTTTAATAATTTCACGTTTCGAAGCTGTCCTAGATACGCCTAAAATTTTGTAATAATCCCGCGACTCTGAAAGTTTCTGTCGTTGTTGAGCTTTCTGTAATCCCTGCTTTGCTCTTTGCAAATCAGGATCCATTTCCAAAGCTTTTTTATAATCTTTTATCGCTGTATCACCAAAAAAAAAAAAAAAAAAACAAACAAACAAATTATTAAATTGCGAAAATTATTAAATTATAATTATATGAAAATGATCGTTACCATCATCATATAATTCATTGGCCAGATATGCCTCCGCACTGTCACACAAAATAGCTGGCTCTCGTCGTATCTTTAATGCTTCTTGACAATTATTAATTGCCTGACTTGGTTCTGAGTTAGCTGTGTAACATTTGCAAAGTAACTGCAAGGCAGTAAATCTAACATGTTTTACATTTGCCTCTAAACGGAGTACACGTTCGGCAGAATCTATACAACCTTGAGGATTATTGGCATCCTCAGAAGATTCTGCTTTTCCCAGAAATTTAGATACTTCTTTAATCTTTTTATAAAATGGGAAACACTTTTTATGTTCTGGATCTAATTTTAAACACTCTCGAATTTCCCTAAACATTTATATTACATTAAAATCAAAAATTATAAAATTAAAAGCAATAAATTTCCCTGAAACAGATATCTCACCTCAATGATTCTTCTACCTGTCCAATACGATAGTGCATACTGGATAGTTTAAAATAACCTTCTGTATTGTCAGATAGTAACTTAGTAGTGGAACGTATATCAGTAATAGCACTCATATAATCTCCTAAAGCATCATGACATTCCGCTCTTAGCTCTCTAAGTTCAAGCGACCATGGACAAGTTTCTATAAGTCGTGTTATATGTCGAATCGCCGTCCTGCAATCCCGATTTTTAACCATATCTTCTGCATATTGCATATCCATTTCAAGATTTGGTATCGTATATGACATAGATACAGCTTCCTCATTCTGTGGTTCTATTGCAAGCTACAAAGACAGGATATTCTAATTCATTCTAATCTACCTAAATCAATAACAGATATATTATATACAAACAGATACATACAACTTCTTTATAATTTTGTTCGGCTAAATCAAACTTTGCTTGCTTGAATAAAACATTTCCACGTTGCAGCCTAGCTGCTGTAAAATCAGGTTTCAATTCCAAAACTTTGTCAAGATCATGAATCGCGAACTTAGCTTTACCTAGTGCCAAATATACCATACCCCTATTGTAATACGCTAAATAATTGTTAGGATCTCCCTCTAAAATAAATAATATGATTTAATATGAAATTGTTAGAAAATAAGGCATACATACATACATATACATATAACCAAACTTACCAATTGCTGCATGATAATGTGACAATGCATCTTGCAATTGTCCATGTACAAGAAATTCTCTACCTAATTCTAAATGTTTATTAATTTCTAATTGTGAAACACTGCCGATCACTAAAATGCAAATCCAAAGCTATTATGTTA